>NW_008668684.1:42667-46260 GCF_000695815.1 Acanthisitta chloris
CTATGTTGTCCATGCTGATGCTCTGCTCCCCAGGAGAGCCTGTTTATTTTGGCTCAGAACTGGATTTGGCCTAGCTCCATGTGTTTTCTGAGCGAATAAGCTGTCTTGGAGTCGGTGCTCCTGGGAAGTGCTGTTCACTGGCAGGCAGTTTGGTTCTGACAGAGCCTATTAATTCTGGTTTGTTGCTGGCTATGATGACTTGAACTGGCTCATTGAGATCTCTTTGGCCTTTCTGCCCACAAGTTCTCCTTGTAATAGAAGTTATTACACAACACAAAAGGTATTTTCACAATACTGCATCCAACATGATTAGCTCCATGGAAGAGAAGATGGGGTGCAAATGCAGATGTGGTTATTCTGTGTGGCATGTCCTGGGGTCCAGCCTGTGTAGTATTGGTGATTGCAGCTGAAGCTCTGCTGGCCCTCTGTAACCACCTCTAAGGTGGTTCTCCAGTGTCTGTCTATGTTGTTCTGGATCAAAGCTAGCTAGTGAGCAGTGTGGCAGTATTTACAGATTATTGTGTCTAAACTGTTAAACCACGTGTGAATCCAAGCTATCTCTGCATCTGTGGCGTGGATAATAAGCAAACTGAGTAATTGTACTGCTGATAAGTCAGATCAAACAACGTAGCCTATATAAATCCTTATTTTCATTTGAAATTGGATTGGAATTCCTTTTTTCTAGATTGCTGTAGTACAGTACTGTAGCATTTGGGTGCTGTCTAGTAGCTCATTAAGTAGTTTGATTAATACTTCATGTGGAATATGATGCATTTTCTACTTTTCTGTGGAAGAAAAATCAGTTGCACTTGCTGCATTCTGAATGCTTATTAATGAGACCTGTGAGTGTTCCCAAACCACTGACTGAACAGACACATTGATTGTGAGGGAGCTGCAGGGCATCAGTGATGCAGCCATAACGTCATCTGCTGTCCACCAGCTAATCATGTTTTGTACCTTGCATTCACCTTTTCTAGCCACTGCTTCATACATGAGCTAAACTTTCCTTTGCAGCATGCCACATATTAGGATTGTAGTTGTAAGCAGGTAAGGAGAAGAGGAGCTTTGTATGTTGCTGTAGGATTTGCTCATGCTGAGGGTTTCAGGCAGATTCTGACAAAAAAGTGACAAATGTGTACTCCTCACATGAGAAGCCTACTCACCAGGCTTCACATTACTGCCATGGTGCATCTTTTCAAAGCGTATGTGAATTACATTAGCGAATTGTTGTATACCATTTGCTAGAGAATTTCAGACTCATCAGCAGCAGGGCAGTGGCATCTTCATTTCTGCAATCTTTCTAAACTGCCACAAATAAAATGGTGCTAAGGACAGAAGCTGAGTGCTGCTAAAATTGGTTTGGCTTTCATGTCTTGAGTTCAGTTTGTGCAAGGCTTTTATCAGTGAGTGTATCCTACTGCTTTGGTGCAGACCATCATTTTGCACACTAGTATCAGCTAGTAACAGTGATGATCTGTCCAGTCATCTGAGCTCTTGGATTTGAGCTCTGACTTCCTTCCAGCTTGCATAAGCAACATGTCTCAGATTGAGTTTTCCAGACATTGCAGTCATGTACCAGTAAGATTATTTTGGGTAATTGTTCTTTGTTTTTAAAAAAGATATGCCTAGCTGTTTTAAGAGAAAAGAATCTGTGGGGGTTTTTGTGAGGAGGAAGGTGTGTGGGGTTTATTATTTCCATTTTTTTGTATGTGTGTAAGTTTTGATGTATTTCATTGTGATGCTAGTCTCCAAAGAGGGATGATGAATTCCTTTGCCTACCAGGACTTTTTATGCCCTCTTATCTCTATCTCTTGTTTTAAGGCAAATTTATTTTTCCTGTGTATTTCCAACACTTAAAAAGCCATTTCTTGAAGCTCTTGAATGAATCATATCTTTCTTTCATTATTTTCTTTACCTGGTGTTCAAGGCCGGACTGGATGAGGCCTTGAGCATACTGGTCTAGTGGGGAGGCATCCTTGCCCAGGGCAGGGATTGGGGATGGATGATCTGTAAGGTCCATTCCAACCCCTAGAATTCTATGATTCGATGAAATTAACATCTGACATACATAGGCCATTTTGTTTCTACTCTTTTCCCTAGTACAAGAGAATTCCTCAGTTCCAAAAGCTGCATGTTTCTTTCCCAAGAACCACTATGCAGAGACAGCTTATCATTATTAAATAACTGATTTTTAATTTTTCAGGCTTGGTATCTGCAGGTATTTGTATTTCTCTGACACAGCTTAATTGAGAAAACATTGGTGTAAATAGGTAGCTTTTATGGAGGCAAACAAACGAGCTTGCCTGTGGAACTTACGTTGTTCATGGAGTTACTACAACTCATACTGGCAAAATAATGTGCTTCTGATATAAACTGCATTTGCATTTGGAAGGCTCTTCAGTGTTTTTAAGCTGGAAAAACTTGGAAGTCAGTGTTTGGGAGGATTCCACTAGTCACTGCCTCTTGAAGCCTTCATGAACAGGAAGGCTCTTGGGAGAGCAAAGTCCTTAAGCAGAAAGGTTTGAATGGTCCTAAAATGACCAGTAACTCACTAGAAAATTTAGGTAGTTTGGTGACAAGAGGTGCTGTGGTCTCAAGAGTGAATGTGTAGAGGTGATGCATTATAAGAATGAAGAATGGTAGATCATAGCAGCTGATTTAGTCTTTCTGTAGAATTAATGGCACTGAAATGAATGATCATATCATGATTATACATTCCTCTTGGGGTTTTTCTGGGGGGTGGAGAAAGTGTTTGCTTCAGTGACTGAGAGCAAGCCAGGTTCAGTGAAATGCACATACAGGATGCAGTTGCTCTAGCAGTCATTTTGCTGCTGAAACTCAGTTTTGAAGTGTGGGTAGCTGAAAGTGTTTGGGATGTGCTTATGTTTAAGTCACTGGTTAAAGGGACAGCAGAACTCAGTTCAGTCACTGCTCTGTGAGTGTTGTGTGGTCTGTTCAGTTCCAGCTAGAAGTGTTTTGAGGGACACTTAAATTGTATGCACAAAATATTAAACATAGCTTTTACTAGACCTAACTGGAGAGTGTTTGGACTTACTTCGATTGGTTGTATGTGTGTATGTATATGGAGTCTCTCTGATGCATTTTTGAAGGATTAAAGGGAACTTAAACTCTTATGGCTTCCCACATTTTTATAGGGAATGATTTTATTTTTGAAAATGGCATTCTCCAACCAACTAGATTCTAAGTAAGCTAAAAAGGTAATTTTAAAAAAATGTCAGTAAGATGTCTAAAAGTCTGCATCTTGGTTCCTGGTGATTATTCCTGATTTGCTCTTTAGATTAATTTTTTTGCCATGGTGAAATTCCAGTACTCTTGCTGTTTTTGAAGGTCATGACTAGTGACTGTCTGAAGTTTGGCTCTGTATTGACCATGCTAAAGGGGGAAAAGTGAGTCTGAGTACTGAGGGTAAAAAGGGGGGTTGTCAGTATGACTTTGTCTTACCTCTTCTTGGGGTTTCTGGAGACATTGAGGCATATCTGCTGCCCACTAAAGCTTGGGCTGGAAGTTTGTGATTGTGTATCAGTTCTGGCAGTTTGCAGTCATTATTACAGAAATTTCCTTTGACACCCCCC
>NW_008668684.1:46280-85650 GCF_000695815.1 Acanthisitta chloris
TTGGTTTATTTCATATTATTTCTGTTTTTATCTGAAAAAAAATGAATTCAGTATCTTTTCTTCCCCTTTTGCATACAGCTCGTAACAGAACATGCCTTTGAAATTCCAGACAACATTAGGCCTGGGCATCTCATCAAAGAGCTCTCTAAAGTGATTCGTTCTGTAGAGGTAAGAGCAGAGCCAACTCTGCATAGGCCTGGAGAAAAATAATCTTTTGAATCAGGGCACTCTGTAGTAGTTTTGCTTCAGATTGACCATATTCACCTTTTCATTCATTTAATAATAAAAGGGCAAGAGGAAAACTTGGGAATACTGAACTATGAGTATTTCAGCTAAAGAAAATGTGCCAGTGTTATTTATGGGTTTTTTAATAATTTTCAGATTTTAATGGTGAAATTAATTGTAGATCAATATTTCTAAAATGTTCTCACTTTCAACTTAAAATAATTACTCTTCATGTGTTAATAGTTTAATGTAAAATTCTGTGCATACTCCATTGTCCTACCCTTGTTTGTCAGTTCTGGTCCAGTTGTCATCTCTTGTCTCTCATGTTTGGTGGCTATTTATTATACAGTCAGTAGAGGTTTTTTCCCCTCCCTTTCCTTTTTTTCTTTCCCACACCTGTGTTTTGCTCCTTTATTCCTTAAAGAATATTGATTCTCGAACAGTACTCACATGTGCATGTAGAACAGGTCTGGGGAGGTGGGATCTGTTGTTCACAATACATGAGTGCCCTGTACTGCCTTCCTGAGTAAAACCCTGTGTTTTGGTAGTAATGTTGGGTGTTAAGCACTACTGTTGTAGAATAGCATAAAAGCCCCAGATGGGAAGTGGTGCAGTAGAACTAAGCTTTGTACAACAAACCCAAGTGAAAGAAGTAGTGTGTACCTAAAAGGTCTAACAATTTTATTTATCCAAATTGCATTTGAATTAGATGAGTAAGAAGCAGCACTTAAATATATGGATTTATTCCTCTGAGACCATTCTGAAATGTGCTCTTAATTACAGGAGGAAAACAGCAAACTAGTTAAAACTCAGGGAATTCTTGGTGTGTGTCCAACTTCGCGGTCTTCACATGACACAACTTCCCCTCACCACTCCAGGCGAAGAGTGAGGAAGCTGCGAGACCATGCTACCAAAACTCCTTCCAATCTGGACATCCTGGAACTACACACTAGGGAGGTACTGAAAAGGCTGGAGATGTCACCGTGGGAGGAGGCAAGTATTAAGTGCAAGGAAAATAAAAGCAGAGTACATTTCTAATCTCTGTTGAAAAGGAAAAGCTTTTAAGATGTGTAAGAATACAGACTGACTGTTTGTCATATGAGACATGGACAGATTTGGTTTTGGTTTCTTTTGCATTTTCCTAATAGGAATATCTCTTTTCCTTGGTAATTGTTTTTGATGGAGGTTCCTTCAACATTTTGGTTCAAAGGGTGCCCTGAATCCACTACCTACTTCAAGTGTAGTTTTTGAATTAGGTCTGCTGTAGCTGTCAAGTGCTACTTTGAGCCAATTCTGTGCAGAAAAGGGAGCTTGCCAAGCCTTGATTTATTTGGCAGGCTCTGAGTCAGGCTGCTGCTTCTAGATGTGTTTTTACATAGCTGTTTCTTACAGTTCAGTTACTGTAATTTGGTTAGCCTTGTTTCTTGGTTGTGTTCTATTTCCTGTGTGTCTGTGCCTCCCTACCAGTAAGCCTCAGGCTGCCTTTGGTCTCTGTTGTGGGGCTGTGGACTTTGTGGGCGTATTACAAAGGTATTGTGGAGCAGATGAGTGAAATGTAGTCTCTTGAAAAATAGGTTTTTTTCAGGTTTGATGACATTATTTCAGAGAACAGTAGCAGAATTGGAAGAAGGCTAAGAGAATGGAAAGAAGTAGCTTTATGAAAGGAAATAAGTAGTTTTCTGAGAATAAGAAATGCTGACAAGTTTAATTGGGATAGAATGCACTGTCATAGTGGAGAGATACTGACTTGGGTCCTTGTGTTGATCTTCATAAAGGCAGGAACAAGGGGCATTCGTTCAGCCTCCAAATACAGGGAGCTGAATTTAAAAATGACACAAGTAGTTGACCCATGCAGTTCATTGCTACAAATGGATGTTTAGGAATATTGGTCATTGTCATTTAATGTAAAAATATAATGTTCACTATCAGTATAAATAAAAAATAAGCTATTATACATTTTCCCGGTTTTGGACATAACTGTATTGCTGATTTGCTTCAGAGCACATGTCAAATGGAAATTGCTTCAATCTAAGAAAGTTCTAGTTATGGCAGGTTGCTTTCCATTACTGATGTTTTGCTGTCCTCTCAATCAGTTCTGGGATGCTAAGTTCAGGGACCAGATACCAAATCCCGGAGCTGCCGTACCTGTTCCAAGCCCAGCTTTTTAGCTTGCTTGTCTCTACTGGTGTTTCTCCAAAAGAAGCATAAAAGGAGTGTTATAGTGAAGCTGTAACTGTTTCAGATGCTTCAGCAGAGTATAGGTGATTCAAGGATGAAACAGGTGCAGTTTTCTTCTGAGATGTTTTGCATCCAAACGTATTTTGTCTGAGCTTTCTTCAGTTGGTTATCCAGGAGGTAACCATCCTAGTGCTGAGTTTAGGCTTTTATGGAGTGAAGAAAAAAACCAATTGAAGTTACAGAAATAAGCAGTAAGCAACATTGCTTTTTCTTCTTTAGGATATTTCAAGCTCGAAACTGAATGGGAGATTTAACAAGCCCTTTCAGCCATCTTCCACAGTACCTGAATGGCGAACAAAAGACAATGATCTTCGCCTTCTGCTGTCAAATGGAAGAATAATCAGGTACAAAGGGTTGGTTGTGGATCACTTCTTCCTAGTCCTTATAGTCTGGAGTATGCTAGTTGTTAATATTTTTAGTTGTGGAGAGCTAAATTTTTTTGTACCAGCAAGATGCATGTTAGGAACATAGAAGGAATGCCTGTGTCTGCTGTCCCCTAGTGGAGCCATGGCTCGAAGAGGAGGGGATTTTCTTCATGGGCCTTTGTTGCAGCATTTCGTTCAGTCGCTTGGTTGGGTTTGTACTGAAGGGAATGCTCCAAAGTAGAGTTGTTTTGTATCCGTTCATAAGAGTGATTCTCGTTAAAAGTACTCTGGTGTAAGACTTCACATCTTTATGGAAACAACAGTTGTACAGGAAGTAAAATGGGAATACATGCAGTATGGAATCAAGAGACAAGCATGAGAGGATATTCATGTTACATCTGGAGAGTTGTGAATAATGAAAGGAAAACATTTACCTCAAGTTTGTAAAAATGACCTGACTTTTCTTTTTTCTTGTGAGACAGAGATGAGAGACGTCCATTTACAGATCGAAGTCTTTACACAGCGGATAGCGAAGACGAAGATGACAGGACCAGGTCGAAAAAGACGACTGTTAAGGTAGAAGACCAGCCCTCAGGATGTGAAGGAGAAGGAAATGCAGATGCCCAGAAACCACTGAACAGTAAGATTGCCTTTAAGTCCTATCAGTTGAACATTTTGATAATCTCAGAGGGTTTTAACTACTGTTAGTCTGACTGAAGTTTTATGAAAGTAGAAAGAGGATCAACTAATAAATCAGAGGGGTCATACTAGAAGTTGCACAAAACATTTGTCAAACATTACCTTCTAATGATGAAAAGTGCAACTCACCTTTTTATGTCAGCGCCATCTTGAATACCACGTACAGTATTTTTCAGAGTGGAGGTTTAATTTGTGTTCTGGATGAATATTTACTACTTTTGATCTTTTTCATAATGTAAGAATGCTGGTTTCTCTTTTTTTTGATCAAAATATCATTCAGTTTGAAAAGCTCATCACATCATTCACTGTAGAGAACAAAAGATCATAACATACAGCTAATTTTGAACCTATTTTATATTTCCCTTTTCCACTTTCGTTCAGTGGTTACAAACTTGATCCTACAGTTTTGTATGTTTTGCTAATGAGTATGTTTATTCCATACAAGCAATAGGACATAATTTGACATTAATAAAGTCCTATACTTTCAACCTTTGCAGTAATGTGCAAGGCTGGGAAAGAATTGAGGTTATCTGTAAAACACTTTCAGCTCACTTTCCAGTGCTTTAAACCAATGCTTTAAAATGCTTTCACTAGGGGTTAATCTTAGTTGGTCTCTCTGTAGCCTCAAGCCTTCCTGCCAAGTGTTCGGCAGTGATGATCACACAGTGTGTTAGTAAAGGATCAGTGTTGAATGCCTGTTGTCAGTGCCTGTTTTTAATAGCACTCTCTGGTTGCAGTGACAAATTGGTCCTTGACATAGCTGTTCAGCTCTCTGTTTAATTATAGAAGTCACATCCTTTCACAGTAGAGCTTGCAAGAGCTCAGAGGGTATGTGCTAGGAAACTGAAGTCAACACCTAAAAGATAGTAAGACTCCTCTAGACACTTATAGTTCCCTGAGTTTGCTGCATAACAATCCATGACAACACTTGAGTTCGTTGTCAGTCTGAATAAATGTTTCATTATTTTCGTTAGCAGAGCAAATTCTAATGCCTGTTGACTGTGCTTCCAGATGGCACAGAGGACAGTATGAAAAACATGTGCTTATGAAAGGTCTCTCCTGGGTACTCATGACACAACAAGGCAAATGGCTTGTTGAACAAAAGATTAGGTATCAAAATTAAACCATGTAAATTAAACTAAGTTTAGTGCTTAAATAAAAGATTAAATCATACCAAGAAATAGGAGATTTTCTTCGGAATTGTTGCTCTTATTTGATACAGAATGAATGTAGCAGTGTGTATCTAAATGCAATAAATGTGCTTAGAAATAGAAGTGAATGTGGAGATTTTTCTTCCAGAAATTGAGTACTCAGGACTGTCACTAATATTTTTATTGAATATTGAGATTCTTCAAACTTCCCTATTAAAGATTACCTGTGTTTGATCATTTTACCTTTCCTGAAAGTTGAGAGAGAGAAAGAGAGAGAGAGAGAGGTGTTGTCTGCAGAGAACTCCATAAAAGGGGTTACCTCTCTGTATAACAGCTGCCAGACAGATGCCTTCAAACAGACCAAGCTCTGTATCGTTTTGTGTGTCATGCCAAGATCCTGGCTTTAAATGGTGACCCAGCGTTGTTGGAGAGACAAAGGTCAAGTGCTGTGCTTGATAGAGCAAGATACATTGTGTGGATGACGGGAAGGTGATTTAAGATGATTTTGAAATTCACATTAGCTTAACCTGTCTTCCAGATAACAACTGTTTTCATTCACCCAATTTCTGGAGTGTTCCTCCCCATTTCTGGAAGCATATAGAGCCATAACTTTTCTTGAAGAAGGCAGTAGTCCAAAGGAGAATTCGTTTGAGCTATAAAATGATCTTTTCTGTATCATGCATGCTGTGGGTTATCCTAGAATCTTGTTTGCCTTTTGGAATGAGCCAAAGGCTTAAGTTACCATCAGAAAACCTGTGGGTTGTTCTGAGCTATAGTAATTTAGAGTATTAAGTTTGTTGTATGTTATTTATCTTAGCTTCATATACAGTGCTGTTGCTCATTTACTGTGTTTGGAAGTTCCTTATGATTCTTTCTAACACTCTCTGAAGTTTATTTAGTCTTCTCCATATTTTGGTCCCAACTTTTATTCTCTTTCTATTAACATGTCTCACTTTTACCATTCTTCTAACTTGAAAAATAATTGCTCCTTATGCAGCATTTAGAAATTAATACTGTCCCTTGAAATATATTTGCTGCCTGTTTGTGAGCTTTGCCACAGTCTTGAAAAGGAGCTAAACCCTAGTAGAACTGCAGTATTACAGGTACATCTGTAATTCTTACATAATTAGAGTTACATAATTAGAGTTACATAATTAGAGTATTCTGTTTATGTAGTTTCATATGAAACTATGCTGAAAGCAAACCAACACAGGTCAGAAACTAACTCTGAAGATAGGTAAAATGAAATGTTGGTGTTCGTCCAGTGTAGTTTTATTTGAAAGTATAAGTAAAATGAGATGTTGGTGTTTGTCCAGTGTAGTTTTATTTGAAAGTATAAGTACTTGAAAAATGTTGTTGCTTTCCCTAGCCACTACTTTCCTGACAGACGTTAATAATTTTTTTGATTCTATTTGGCTTTTCTCCGAAAAACTTTGGGTTTTTTTCAGTTAAACTGCAGATTTTTGCATTGAACAAACTGGTACTTACTCAGCAGTTTCGCCAGCAGCCTTGACACAGGTACACATGTAGCTCACGGGCCTTGGGTGCCAAACAAATGTGTTTCCTGCTCATGGTTTTTTGGGGCACACGCTGTCTTTTAAGAGTACATGTTTCTGAAAACTGCTCAGCTGCTCCATGTTTCAGTTCTTTCTAAAGTAAACCATGTGGCCTAAGTAGCCAACTTTATCATGTACAAGAGATTTCGATGTCTATTTTGACACCTCATTCTCTTCTTAGTTCTTTCTTTACCTTACTACTAGCACAAAGTGTGTCTGAGGTTGGTATTTCCTCATCCACTTTTCAAGTCGTTTTGTGGTGAAAACTGATGGAAGTGTATCGTGTATCATGACAGTAATGAGTTAATGTTTACCAGGTCTGCATTTAACCCTGGTTGGCAGCTCTGCAACAGCACAAAACAAGTGAATTGTGACAGTAAATTGTGACAGAAAAGTAAAATTGCAAGTAATGCAAGGATTATTTTTTACCTTTAGATTACTTAATATCCTCTGACTTCCATGTTTAGTGTTTCTGTGTGACTGCTTTTATTTTTGCAAAGGGAAATTCCAGGTTCAGAGAGTAAGGTAAAGTAATATTGAAGATTATTTCTAGTTGATATTTTTTGAGAGCCACTTTTCTGACTTCAGCTTATATACCAAAGCAGAAATTGCCCAAGGTTCGATCTGTGGAGTATATGCTCTATGGGAGAGGAAAAATATATCTCCTGCTGCACCTGATTTCTGGTCAGCAGTTCAGCAGTAGACAACTCAGAGTTCTAAGCAAGCTTGACTTGTGAACCACATCAGTGTGTGGATATGCTTTTGTTTCCAGACTGTTAAAAACTTTGTGTTTCTTGGTTTTTACTTCTAAAATAATTGTCTAATGTAATAAATGTTGGGTCTTACATTTTAATTTTTTCCTTTGCAGTGTTCTTTGAAAGTGTGAAATCAGAACTCAGGAAGGGATCCTCAGAGTACTCTGATATTTCTGATTCAGAAGAATCTGAGCCTGATTGCACTACACAGGTACAGCTAGAGAAGTTCACAGAAATTAATGAAGTGATTAAATACAATTTTGTTCACTCCAGATTTATCTGGTTAAAGTTTGTGTTAAAACAGCAATAACAAAGTATTTTATTCTTGTTCAAGTTAGTATCTCAGGCTTTGTGTTCTGCCTCATTCTTCATTAGTGCTGAAAAAGCTGACAAGTTATACTCTGTTGAGCCAAATTTTATGATATCTTTGTCATAAAATTGGGGCTGGCAGAGGATGAGCCCAGCTCTGGGACAGGCCAAGTCTCAGAAAAATTAGATCCTAGTTGCTTTGCTTATTTCTTTCATAACAAGTCCAAGTTGCGTCATTCGAATTACGGTTATGTACCACAGAGTTTTACTGCAAAGCATGGTTAATTTGGAACAGTCTGACAGGTCTTCAGTGTTTTAAACATGCTGACATGGTTACATCCTGTTCAGGTGTTTCAGACTGGGAATTTGAGGGTCTAGATTGTGGTGATTTCTTTGGGACTAAATGAAATTATCAATGCACACATGTACTTGCGTATGTATTTACACATATATATTTTAATGCGACTTTTGGCATTTAGAAATGTGCATATGTATATACAAATATTTTAATTTTTTTTTGTTTGCAAATTGTGCTCTGACTCAGTGACTTCAACTTTTATTGGTTTAGGAGTAGGGGGAGTGATTTCCTCAATTTTTGTTCTGTGCTTCTGAAACACTAAAGCTTTGGTCTCCTATTCACTTGTCAACCCATTCTAAGATTTTACAAGAAGTCTTCAAATTCCTACTTTTTCCATGGTGGTCAAGATCTTTTCTCATATTTCTTGGCTTTCATCATTACCTTATCTAGATGTTGGAATAAGTGATAGGAACCTTTGTGATGGGACTACTTCTGGTTTCCTAAACTGCATTGTCAGCATCTTTGGCTCAACAGGTTTCCTGTTCTAAGCCACAGAATTAAGAGTTATCCAGAAGTGATAGACTTCGTGTCCACAGGAGAAAGTAGCCAGTTTTGGATGCCTTTGTAATTGAGTGAAATGCTTTATATTAATGCTATTTCCTCTCTTAGTTCTTTCCATATTCCTCTGCCTTTTAATTGCTAATATTATCTAATGGAATACATTTTCTGCATGTTTAAATCTATCTTTTTTAGTGACATATCCAAAACGAATGAGCTCAGTAGCTTCCCTAAATCCTTTCAGTGTTTTGATGTTGCACTCAAGATGATCTTAACAAAACGATACCTTTATTACTAACATTAAATCATAGTTTAATTGCCCCTTTGTGTCACTTTCTAAGTATCAAAGATTAGCAAGTTGCTCTTGTGAATGAAACTGTTCTATGAAGACATTCCTTGGTGATACAATGCACTTCACTCCTTCCAATTCTGTTGCTGATGGGGATGCTGGTGTCAGTCCTGAAGGACTGATTCCTTCATTTTCTGATCTTCTACTTTCAACATTTTTGTCAAAGGTCCTGTTCATTTTCTGATCTTCTCCTTTCAACATTTTTGTCAAAGGTCCTGTATATTCCTTGGCTTGGAAAAAATAATTGTGATGTTCTCTGGACATGTTGAAATTCTAATAGACTGAATTACCAAGATGGAATATGTGTGTTGCAGCCCTTGCTTCATGCAAAGGCATACTGAGTCATAGATGGTTGCTCCACCTTTGAGCAGCTCCTGCCCATAAAAGCTGTAGTCTCAGCAGGAGCTGAACATCTCTCTCATTCATGAAATGAGGCTGTACCACTGTAAGAGAGGCAACAGCTGTTCCTGCTGTATTCTGGATTCATCTGAGGGCTCTGTCATTCATCAGTGAGGTGCTGCTGCTGCAAGTTATTTGTGAGAGCAGGAACCAGAAACACATACTTGGGGCAGAACGTGTCCTGTTACATGTAATGGGTATCAGTTCTGGCTGCTGCTTGGAGCCACACATTTCTACTCTACCTTGAATATCCAAGATAGGAATAATTAATGCTCTTTTTAAAGAGAATAAAATGATTTGTGCATGGTTTAATGTGTGTAGTTAGTGAGAAAATGGATTTTAGAGTTGTTTTTTATATTGCTGGAACACGTACCCCTCAGCATTACAAACTTTGGAGGTGTAGCATCTTGGTTGCTATATGCAAATTAACTGCATTCCAAACAATGTGTATTTTAAAAAGTTGGACCTGGAAGCCTTTGAACTCTTCACTTAGCATAAATGAAGGTAGTGTCTCCATTTAGGATGTCTGGTGACCATTGTGCATACTGTTTCATCTTGTTTCAGCAGAAGGATTCCTCCACGGAGGAGTCAGAAAGCTCAGGTGATGAAGAGAAGCAGGAAGTAACATCAGATTTCAAAGAGGAATCTAAGGTCATGAGAGACTTTTGTCAAAATACCCAGAAGCCATCCAGAAATGAAACTCCCAGTAAAAAGTAAGCACATTGTAGTCATTTTTAATAAACTTTTCACACATTTATGGTTCTACCTTATACTAATATAAAAATCATTCTTTTGGAGGGTTCTGTTTTGAACTGCTTACTACTCCTTTATTTTTCTAGGGAATGTCCTACCTCGACAAGTACAGAAGAAGAAGCTATTCAGGGCATGCTTTCTATGGCAGGATTGCACTATACTACATGTTTAGCAGGTCATACTCAAAGCACAGACTGCACAAATAAAAGAACCTCTCTTCAGGAACACGAAAGCTACCCCAGGAGCCGGCATAAAGACAGACAGCCATCTCAGAGCTACAGAACAATAGAATGTGGTAGGTATCTGAACTAATGACACCATTGCTTGCTGCTTTTTGGACACAGTGCTCAGAACGAGCACTCAAAGTTACATTCTTAGATTTGTAGTCAAGTTTTAAGTTGTCATGGTTTAACCCCAGCAGCCACCAAACCCCACGCTCACTCACTCCCCAGCAGTGAGATGGGGGAGAGAATCGGAATGGTAAAAGCTAGAAAAACTCATGGGTTGAGATAAAGACAGGTTAATAGGGAAAGCAAAAGCCATGCACACAGGCAAAACAAAACAAAGAGTTCATTCCCTCCTTTCTAAGGGCAGGAGGTGTTGGGCACCTCCAGGAGGGCAGGGCCCATCACACAGAATTGGTTACTTGGGAAGACAAACAGTGTCACTGCAAACGTTCTCCCCTTCCTCCTTCTTCCTCCCACTTTATACACTGAGTGTGATGACCTATGGCATGGAATATCCCTTTGGTCAGTTTGGGTCACCTGTCCCAGCTGTGTCTCCTCCCAATCTGCTCTGCACCCCCAACTGCCTTGTCAGTGTGGCAGGACGAAAAATAGCAAAGGCCTTGGCTCTGTGTGAGCTCTGCTCAGCAACAACAAACACATCTCTGCATTGTCGACCCTGTGCTCAGCACAAATCCTAAACACAGCCCAGTACTAGCCACTGGGAAGAAACTTAATTCCACTTCAGCTCAAACCAGTACATAAGTAAATCAGACTGACATTTAAAGAGGTGTTGTCTTTGGTTTTGTTTTGTTGGGGTTTTTTTTCTTTGAAAAATCAATGTTACTTCTGAAAACTGTGACAAACTTAGCTTGAGAGGTTATCAGAATACACCTAAATATTTACATTTGTGGTATCCTTACAACAGTGGCCAAGTTGTGTCTAGTTTGAAAGTGTAATCTTTTCTAGAAAAGATGGACAGAACCTTCATGGCATGTGCATTACATAAGTATCTGCTTGATGATGTTTCATGTGTTTTTGGAAGGCATATTTGGCTTTACTCTTGAAATTCTGCTATGAATGCAGTGCATTAAAGGGGATTCTAATCTTGCAGACGAGAATTCAGATGTAGTCTTTTTGTCTGGCATTTTGAGGTCTGTGGAAAGCAGATGTCTGTAAAATGCATTTTGGGAATGACAGCAGAACATTAATCCCCTCAAAGGTATCAAAATCACTTCTTGAGATGGAGAGAGAGAGTTTGAAAATTCTTTGCTTGAGAAGGAAATGGGGGAGAGGATTACAGTTTTGCTGATATGAAACAAATGGAACTCCACCAACAAACAGGGTACTGATTCAAAGAGCTGATAGTATGTTGATATTTGTTTACATGGATAACAGGAAAGCCTAATGGGATGTCATGGCCTGTGTTCTGGTAGTTGAAGCTTTAGGTCCTTAAAACCCACCAACCAACCAACCAAATCAATAAATAAACCCACAACCAACAAAAACCAACCTAACCAGCAAAACAAACAGACACACAGTGTCTGTAACTTAATGAAAGACAAGATCCAGCTTTCTAAATTGTGGTGGGTTGACTCAGGGCAACAGCTAAGCACCAACACAGCCATTTGTTTTCTCCCCCACCACTGTGGGAATGGGGAAGAGAGTAGAAATAGCAAAAGTGAGAAGATTAATGAATTGCTGTAAGGACGGTTTAGTAAATGAAGAAAGAGGCGAAGAAACAAGTGGTGCAAAGGCAATCACGCACTACCCTCTGCAAGCAGATTGATGACCAGGCAGTCTCTGAGCAGTGATTGCCTTTCCTCCCAGCCTCTTCCTCTGCCCCAGCTGTTACTGCCCAGCATGATGTTCTGTGTCTGTTCTAAGACACTGAACATCCCTTTGGCCAGTTCAGGTCAGCTATCCTGGCTCTTTTGATTCCCAGCCTCTTGCCATCTGTGAGCAAAGGGGGAAAAGAGAAAGCTGGGACACTGCAAGCACTGCTGAGCTACAGCCAAAGGTTGATGTTATCAACGCTGGTTTAACCACAAATCTAAATACACAGCACCATATGGACTGGTAGAAAAAGAGTCTATTACGGCTAGACCCAGTCCACGTGTCAAACAAACGTGGGTGAAAAGATGAAACTGTGCTTCTTAATCAGGAGGTTTTGTAAAACCTTTCACTCTCTCCAAATTCAGATTAAATTGGTGTTGTGGGATACCTTGAATTTTACAAGTTAGCTGCATTGTCAGTGTTCTTTCAATGTGGATGCCTTCTATAGGCTGATCAGCATATATTTTCCTTGGGTTTTATCTGAATAGCAGAGCAATGCTTGGAAACATTACAGTCAGTAATACCTGAAGAATAACTGTCCATCTTTCTGTGAGCTCCTCGTAGTACAAAGCCATGGTAGAATACTGTAGTTTAACAAAGACAGTGAGCTGTCTTCAACATCACTGCTTTGAAATTGGAATGATTTTATTTGTCTGACCTTCTTACTGTGGTGTATGGATCTTTCATTAGGTGTCTTTAGGCTGTTAGATTGTTCTCCCAGTTGAGAGTGTAGAACAAAGCAGCTCTAAAGTTGATGTTATATCTAGGTTATATTGTCCATTGTATTTTCCTTTTTTCTTGTTTTATTCATGCAGATGTATATTTAACTTTGTATTCCTTGTTACTGATTTTAAAATTTAAATCTTGTTGAACTTCTCTTTAGGTAGGTGTGTGAAGGAAGAGGAAGGAGACTTGGGAACTTCAGCATGGACTAGACACCTGAATGAGGCTTCAAGGATTACCCCTCAGGTAAAGAAGTGCTTTCAACATTTTGAGCACATTTTTGTAGAGGAAGAGGTCATGAAGCAAGCATGATGCATAGGTATTTCCACATGGCATAGCTGATGACAGATAGTTCAGGTAACTGGGGGTTAAATTTTTATCAAGCTTTTTTTCATTGTCCTAGGTTTGGGTTTTTTCCTTTCAAATTCTCTTCTCTCATAGTGGCTAGTATTGAGAAGTTCAGGGTAGGATCTTGAAAAACAAAAGAAACTTCTTTAAAAAAGTGTGAATTTGCATTCAGTCTGACTGGGGAAGCACTTAATTCCTTGTTATTCCCAACCAGAGCTTCAGAACAAGTGGAACCTGTTGGTAGTTCTTATAGGAAAGATACTTGCTTAGGAAATTGGCACTGCCAAACCAATAGAGCCTTTCACCAGCTAGCAGGTAGGGATGCTTTTGTTGTCTGATGCCTAGATGGAATCCAGCAAGGAGTGAAAAGCTGTGTGTCTTGCACTCTGAACTTTTTTAGGATTCCTAAACTTGTCTATATGAGAAGTATCAGAATAATTAATTAAACAGGACAATTTAAGTTGCAAAATTACACCTGTTAAATACCACTGTTTTTTAACTGTATGTTTTGTAGTGGTTACTGCATTGGAAAATCTAGCTACATGGTTAGATAGATACTCTTACAGTTTGTATTTCTTCTCTCATCAGCTGAATGTTGAAAAGAAATTGCCTATTTAAGTAGTCAGCAGTTATGGTATGGCTTGCTGTACCTGCTTTTAATCTAGAACAGTTGCATTTGGTTTGGGCCCTGAAACTAAAATCAGAAAGTAGAGAAATGGAGTACACTAGTATGTGTAATTAATCCATAGCTTTGCCCTTCAGTGCAAGGAATCATAAAGTGGTCAGATACTGGTGGCACTGAAATATCTCGCCCATAGACACAGTAGTATCATTAGAAAAACTGGAGTGAACTTGAAGCCAGAAGGCACTAACTTCTACGTTTTTCTTTTTCTCATTTCCATCCTAGGATGCAAATAAAGCTCAAAAATATATCAAGAAAGAGGGTGCATCAGAAGCCAGTCATAAGGTTCAGGAAAGCAGAAGCATAGTCCACAACAACAGCCTGAGTTTTCAGCATGGCAAGTATACACGAGACTCTGGTGTAATTCAAGGAGAATGTCAGCTGAGTGATGGCAGCCTCAGCCCTGACAGGCCGTATGGAGAAACATCCTTGTCTGTACCACTTCACCCAACCAAGAGGCCAGCATCAAATCCACCCCCTATCAGCAACCAGGCCACAAAAGGTAATGGTTATCTCTTCTTGCCAGAGTGGGGCAGGGGAAAGAACATCACTAGCAAAAGGATCTGGTAAACATTAAAAAAAGCTGATAAATGCAGAAACTGAGTAAAGGGCAGGCTTAGACCTTGAGGAAAAATATGAAGTGGGCATGCTGTGGACACTCAGCCTTTGGCACCAAATGTGTGGAGGTGGAATTAAGAGAGATCCAACTGGCTGTGTGGCCAGATGAAGCTTCCAGGCACAATTGCACCTCGGCAAGATGTCTGTTGGGAGTTTGTTAGAGGGAACAGTTCTCTGAAACACTGGCCTGAATCAGATTTGCTTTTCACAGTGAAGGTTTAAAACCTCTGACAGTTCAAAAGTAGTCTGAGGTTTACAGTCAATAATTTACACAAGGGAATAACTTGAGTAGAATTCAGGAAGCTCAGTTTAGGTTCTCCCCTACCTCACCCTCTGCTCTTGGGACCGAAATGTTTGTAAATAAGGTGGTCACTTTATGATAATGCCTAGCCAGAACTCAGGAGAAGTAGTTCCTGGGTGTGAATTCCTGTTTGGGTGTTGGGTTGTGAAACTGATGCAGGTGAAAGCTTTGCCTGTGTCAGCTTACAAGCTGCATTTCATCCTTGTTCTGCACTGATCAAACGTATTCTGAAATTCCTGATGAATGCACTGATTTCATCTCTCAGGCAAACGTCCAAAGAAAGGAATGGCCACTGCTAAGCAGCGCCTGGGGAAGATCCTGAAGCTGAACCGGAACGGCCACGCGCGCTTCTTCGTTTAATGTAGCTGCTACTTCTACTGCTGTCTTTATACACAGACCAGTGCTGAGGGCAACGGAGCCTGGAGCTGCTGTTTGTTCCTCTGCTTGAAGCAGACTTGCATGTACCATATAAAACACTGCCTGATGAACAAAAATGAGAAAGAAAAAGAAAAAAAAAAAGAAAACAAAAAAAACAAAAACAAACAACCCAATGCTGCATTTTCACTGTGCCACACCTGCTCAGCAATAACCATACGGGGACGGGGAAATCTTCTGAGAGACGTGGACTGTGAGCAATGGTCTCTCATCAGGGCTTGAATATCATTTGTTGCTGGTAGTTTCTGACCTAATTAATGAGAGGAAGGTGATGAAGATGGTTTATCAATAATTTATTTCTGATAGATTTTCACAACTTTTAAATTCATTTTAAAAAACCTATTTATTTGGAAGACTTTTGTGGGGGTTAATAATTTAGGTTTAATAATGTAAAAGTTTTAAATTGTTTTGATAATGTGTGTTTGGTGCAGTGGAGAGCCACATTAATTGTGACTAGTCTGGACTCCTAAATTTGATATTCAGGTTATAGTCTTAACTAGGGGTGAGATGCATTATTAATTATTTTTTAAATTAAGGCATATGGAATATTTTTTCCTGCTTTTTGTAAGCTCATGGCTGGGCTTCTGTTGACTTGCAAGTTGCATATTCTCTGCCAGCTTGATTATTTTTTGACCTGTCCTCTTTACTGTCAGATTTATTTATTTAATGGACTAGAAGAGGCTCCTAAAGACAGAAGAATCTACTTATGTCAGTCCAGTAGCTAACTTGTTTTAAACTTCAACTCTTTCCTCCAAATTTGAGTGCATCCTTTTCCTCCCGATGACCTGTCTGATGATTTTCTTCTGTAAAAAGGCTCCTTGAAGTTGTCTTTGTACAAGTTATTTAGGAGTTGGTACAAAGGAGGGAAACCAATATACCTTTTTGGAGGAATGGGGACATCAGTTAAGATAAATGTTTTTTCAGAACAGTTACTCTGAAATGACTCGTGAGATACACAGTGCAGTCATAAATTTGGCATATTATTTAATGTAGCATGGCAGAAGCATTAAAATGTTGTTATTGTACTTAGCCACGTTTTTCTGAAGAGTCAGGAGAGAGGAGAACGTGTGGCTTTCGGGTGCGACAGCCAATTAACAGTCTTAACTGGTGCATATATAAGCGTTTAAGTAGCTTACTGGTATCAGAATGATCATTTGTGTCAGGCTCCATGCAGAGCTGACAGCAAATGCCAATTCTGAGTTATTGTAAATAATTTTGATTTAAATTTTGTATTTTTCTGTAATATAAAATGAAATATTTAACTCTGGGGGGATGGGGGATGACGGCGGAGAGGGGAATACTTTTACTTGAGTCTGGAAAAAGGGCATTTTGCAGGGTCCAGCCAACATGTGAACATGAATATGCTAGTGAGAACAATGTTGTTGGTTGTTTTGGCGGTTTTTTTTTTTTGGCTCCTAAGAGTTAAAATACTCCTGTGTCGCTACCCAAGTCATCAGATTGGTTTAACTTTCCATACCAATTTTTCCTTCCTCCATATTCTATACTGGAATAATTCTCTCTTGTTGTGGTTTAAAAACAAACTCAGTTTTACTTTCCAGAATATTTGTGCAGAGTTCTTTTTACTTAGTCTAGATTATGAATGCCTTTAGAAATTTACGGAAGTAGTTCTGGTGTCAGGTGCTTTTTATTGCTGCCGGGTCAAGACTAGTAGCACCATGTTACTCTGTTTCTGAATGGAGAAACATGAAAGCATAATGTGAATGAACAGAAGTCAAGCAGCTTTCATAGCTTTACTTCATCTGGAGCTTGAAAACTATAATTTAGGAGTGTTTTGCAGCCTTGCTTTGACATATTGACTTGACTTTATAGTTCTGTGACTTGTATGGGTGAATTTGTAAAGCTTTTTTTTTTTGTTTGCTAATTAATGTGTCACAAAAGCATGTCTTTGGGCGTTAAATTCGTTCTGAATTTAACAGAAGCTGTCAATCCTGTTTAGACTATTGGAAATGGAGGTGACAAGAGATGTCTGAAAAGCAGAGGATACGATAGGAAGTACTCTGCAGGTGCTGAAAATGACCGTAAGGACTCGCTGCTGTCAGGTGCTATGTTTTCCAGATGGAAGTAGTTAAAAGAGATTATTTTAACTATCTTCTAATATGTTCTCACCAAAGTAAGTAAAAGAAATAAACTATGTTGTCAATATTAGTTAAAATTATATACCCATATAGATTTCCTATGTGTTTAAACTTGAGCAAATGGTTTAAGGCCTGCCAGGCTTTGCAAACTGTTCTAGCTTTAGCATATTGAACCAAACTGTTTCCTCCTTGCTGCTGTGTAATTTCTGGTGACAGGAAATTTCAGTTTAGGGCAGCAATCAGACTCGGAGCAGAGTGAAGAATGAGTTCTCTCTCCTTAAAGGCAGATTTTAATCTGAAGTAGGAGTACGCCAGAATAGAATCTGGAGTAAGGAATTTTAAAATATGGAGTATGCTTTCTTGTACATGTGACTGGCTGACACCAAGTCTCTTTTCTTACATCCTCCTTGTTTATCTGTATCTAACTGTTGGAACATAGATATGGCTGGACCCATATATATTATTTCTTCTTCGTTTTATTCTTTCTTTTACTCTTTGCCTTTTTTTCCCAAGTGGCTCTCCACTGTCATGAATTTGTGTAATAGTCTCTTCACAGGCTGTCAACAGGCAGAGGTTCATTCCCATTTTCTTCAGGTATCTGTGCTTCCAGCAGAAGTTAAATCTGATGTTCCACCTCAGAACAAGTAATTTAAAAGAAATTGCAATGATAAACAGTATTAAAAACAAAAACAACAAAAAAACCCCACCCCAAAACAACAAAGGGGAAAAAAGTCTCCTGGTAGCTCATGAAGAGGATGTGGTGACCTCACTTGTTTTGTGTATGTGTATGTAGGGATATTTCTGTTGTGTTCTGGTTGACATCAATGCTGCACCAATCTTTCTGTAGATGGACTGAACCTTGTATTGTAGTGGAGAGAAAAAGCCCAATTTTTTTCCTTGCTGTCTCACTTGAGGTGGCAGAGGGAGGGAGTAGGGAACACTGACTGGCTGACAGAGAATTAAGCCTGTGTGGTGACCCTTTTTCAAGGATAATCTGGTTTGAAAATTCAGAGAACTTGGATTTGGCATAAAGCTTAATTTTTAATTACTTTTTGTTGTAGACAGAACAATAGGAAATGAATTATTGTAGGAGTTTTCCCTGTCTCTTACATTCTCATCTTCCTGCAATTGGAAAATCAAAAAAAGTAACAAACATGATAATGGGAAGACCACCTAGAAACTATATCAAAGACTCTTCCAGCAACTTTCCCTTTTCTTCTCCTACTATACTTGCTAAATAAACCCTGGCTCCAGGGTAGCCTTTGACCTCTGAGGTAGATTACCTATGCAACCTATAATACTCTACATGAATTCATTCTTAAAGACGTTTTGAAAGGGTTAGATGTCGAGAGTTAAAATTGTTGCTTTCTGATCACATGGGGGAATTTTGGGGTTTGGATTTTCATTTGTGTTGGTGGTGAAGTGCTCGTGTTACCTTCGGTAGAGACGTACGGGAGCACAGTGTCACATTCACGTTTTAGACGTTCCAGCTTTCCCTCGGCTTTGCTCTAAAGCATAAGCTGTCTCCATTTACAAGGCCGTTAAGTGGAAATGTTGAGAATGTTTGCAGGACTTCAAAGTCAGAGCTGATGAGAATCTTGCCTACACCATTTTTGGTAGCTGTGGAGACTAAGCAGAACGGAAGCTAGAGCGACCAGGTAACTAGTGCCCTATTTAGGCTCCACTGATTCCTTCATACTCCCACCATGACCCCCAAATCTAGTGTCTTACCAGAGTGTTACTCATGTAACACTTCCAGACCATTAAAAGCTGTTTGTAGTTCTGGGGTTGAGTGAGCTCAGAGAGCTACTCTTTCGCAGAAGAAATATAAATGGAACCAAGGGCCTTACTGTTTGCTGTTAAACAAGATGAAAAGCTGCAACATCCATTTTTCCAAAACATAAACCCAACAGAAACCACCCTGGTAACCCTCTTTGTGGGAGTGCATGAGTGATAAGTCATGCAGTGGATGGGATTTATAAGTAGCACTGATAAGGAAATGCATTGCTCTTCACAGGCTGCATTTCTCTTTGGAAAAAAGAAAAAGACTTTTTCTACTTTTAATATAAATTAAGCCATAAGAGTTTCAAGATGTGGGAAGGGAATGAAAGGGATCACTTTAAGAGATTATATTGATATGTATTGTCACTTCTGCTGGGAAATGTCTATTGCTGCCAATGCTTTGGTGAATCTTTTTTTAAAAAAAAAAACAAACATGGAATTTGCAAAAAAAAAAAAAAAAGAGGGGCTAGTTCTTGGCTATATTTACTAGTTTTGTAGTAATGTTTTGCTGGCCCATTTGTCTTTTGCTCTCCTTTTTCTACTCTCATAGTCTAATTTATATCTTTCCTTCTTAATGTTTCTGAAAATATTAGCTTGTCTGCTTGGTAGGGGTTGGTGTGTGTGTGTGTGTCTTCCTCTTTACAGAAACGCACTACTGTGTTAAGGATTTGGCTGGGAAATGGGATGCTGCAGCTTTAAGAGCGTTTTTTTCAATTCATAACAGTATTTCCCATCCTCTTTTGCCTGCAGGCAGGGAAAGTGTATGTACAGTATTTATTTTGCTTTGATTTTGCTTTAAATTTGTAAGTTTCTATAAGTAGCTCACATTGATTATTGTAGGGGAGGACAAGTGGCTTTGTTTAAATTTGTATTTGATATTCATAGTTTCCACTTTCTGTACTTTAAAATACTGAAATTAAAAAATTGTATTGCTTATGTTTTGATTTTAGCACTCTACAGTGTTTAATTTCTTCAGACTTCTGCTCATTGCTTCGGTGTAAATACAGCGAAATGTACAGACTACTGTGAGGAGAAAAATGGTTTTCTAGGTCCAATCTCTGTGCCCTTTACATGTCACATTTTAAGGAAGAAATTTTTGTGGAGAAATGTGAGAGGGAATATTCTCATAACCTTTTAAAATTTTTTTTCTTCAAAGTGCAAATCTCATTCCAATCCAAGTATATTCTATGGCAACTCAATGCATTTTGTGACGATGTGTATATTCTGTTTGCACCCTAATATGAAAGGGAGGTGAAGTCTGTGAGCCCACATATTATCATTGGAGCTCTGTAAGCAGGGTATCAAGTGGTACTGTGATGTTCTTGGCTCTTAGTTTGTGTTCAGGTTTGTCTCATGCTGCTGATGACTGATTTCCTTTGAGTGTGTACAGTTTGACAGCAGAATTTTCTGCTGGACACTCACATGTACTTAGTCATGTGTGCTTTTATCCTGGATGATTTCTCTGCTGATTTCTCCTGTCATCTGGTTCACAGTTGTCAGTAGTCCCTGTTTTGACTCCATATGGCAGTGCAGGTTTTGCCTGGGGGTGACAGCAGCATTACTGTGCTCCACTCCAACTCCCTGGAATACATAGTGTTCCATGCCACCAAACTGCTTCAGCGCTGCGATGATGCCTAGATTCTAGTGCTGGTCATTTTTTGGGATCCTGAGATAAATGCTGCAGTAATGGCATTGGAAGAACCAGGTGACAAAAGGTTTTTGATTTTACAGAGAATTTATGGTTGACTATAGTGACGAGATCTGTCTGTTGACCAGAACTTCATTGTGCTAGGTGTTCTACAGACAAAGAACAAGAATGCTGACCTCATCAAACATGTCCTGCTTAGTGAAACAGTTTTTTAAAAAAACAACAAACTAGGAGGTTTTGTGGCCTAAAGTTTAAAACATGGTAGTATTGTAGATTTTGAGAGCAGAAACTTCTGTGCTGTTTCAAAACAAATTTCATTTGAGTTGAGTAAGAAATCATGAGGAAAAATCATGATTTAAGTACAGGGGGTGAAGATAAAGTATTTATATGTCCAGAAATCAGTTCCCATTGTATTTTGACATGCCTTACATCTTTTAAATTGATGTGTTAAAACTGATTTTAAATTTGGTTAGGCCAAGATTTGCCAAAGATCTGAAAGAGCTGTTTGTGTATCAGAGCAACTACGTATTTTGCAATGGTCTTAATCACTGTGATTGAAGAGCAACGCTGCAACCTATGCATTTCCATCAGACAGACTCATCTGGATTTGTCACACTGAACTCACTGCTCATACCAATGTTTTAAAGTGACAGACTTAAGAGACTTCTCAGTGGACCACAAATACAAGTTTCATACCCATATAAAAACCTACACAGACACCTTTACTATTTGTCCTTTTGGGTTTTTTGCCGGCTGCACTTCAGAGATTTGTTTTCTGTGACTGATGTTTAGTGGATAATGGGTACAATAATACACTGGAAAACATGTGAAGTATCTCAAGTGCTGCTTTAAATGCTATCGGTTATCCTTCAGCAGCTGGAGCCATGTTCCCCTTAAAAGTCAGTTTATGGTTCTCTGCTTTTCTGTTTGGGATTGTTCTTTCCTAATGGACAGATGGATTTTAAAGATTTCAAGGCTACCAAATATGGCAAAAGAATTGAATTTCTAAAGTCAGGGAATGTGCTATAGATACCTTTCTCGGTATCTGAGGACTAAAGTTATTTGGTTTGATTTTGGTTTCTACTCAAGAGTATTCAAGAGGTAAAGTGCATACAGACTTGCTTTTCTTTTCTGTACACTTAGTGAAGTTCAGCTCTTTCTCTGGAGGGTTTGTCCTGACCTGCTGAAATTGTGAAGCCTTTGTGGTGGTGGCTCATTAGTTAACACGTTCAACCAAACCTTTTCTGTTAGTTTTGTTTAGATGTAACTTGGATTGGTGATGGAAGCCTGACTAGAAGCATGAATATGCTGAAGTAAATCATGCTGAGTGTTGGTTTCTATAGAAACTCATTTTTTTCTTTGTATAGCAGTATCTGTCCTGGGAGCCCCTGAAATTACACTTTTAGTGCTGGTAAGTAATGTCAACTGTCTCAAGCCAGAAGTTAACTGTAAAAGCAGAATGTTGTTGTTAGTCCTTCTGATACAACAAGGATTGTTAAACTCTTGTTTCTACAACAGTCGATGACTAAAGTCTTTACTTGTAGAAAAAAACAGCTGGTGATCAAGACAGTGAATAAAATCTGTTATTGCTAGAGCTCATAGTATTCTGCCTCACAGCTGGCTAACAGGACAGTTTGCTTTGTCTGGACTAAGGTCAGATTTCTCTGAAGCCAATTACATCCAGTCTCTAGAATAAGTACTGCAAATTTTCTAAGAATTGTGTTTGTCTTAATAGATCTATTTATCTGTACTGCTTTTGCTGTATTTGCTTTGGTCTTGGAAAAAGTACTCTACTTTGGAACATATAAGTGAACTAAAAGAACAGTATACAAAGAGTCTGCTTGTTTGTGATGCTTTGCCCAAAAGTTTGTTTCTCATAAGAAATGTGCTGCTGCAGTGAGTGTGAGTAAAGTTCCCACCCATACTTGGAGAATGTTATATTTATCTTGAAGAAGCATTTGGCCATGAATCATACACCTTGGTGGGTATATCAGAAAGATGCAAGTTAGCTTTTTGGTCTGGCTAAACTAAAAGCCGATATAACTCTGGCATCTGCTCCTTTGGTCTCCTAAAATGGAATCTGGGCTGTGGAAATGTGATTTAACTAGGGAGCAATTTCAGGCTAGTATTAATTTGAAGAAGATGCTAAATCACGTGCTTCATTCTTAAGCTGTTGATTTCTAGGCACAAAGGTTTTGCATTTTTTTACAGAAGGTCTTTGAATAGCTCCATTTACAGGTCTGGCCCGGTAAGGATTTTCCTGTGCTCAACCAGTGCCTGTAGAAATGGTTTTAAATTCCATCATGATGCGGTTACTGAACAGAGCTGTTCCCATGTGCTGGAATGCCTCTCCTCAAGAGGCAGCTAACCTCTGTGTTCCCACCGAGTTACTGCTGCTGGAGTAGAGCATTCAAAGTGCATTTGCCATGCCAGCTGCCCCAAAAGTGATGTCAGAACTGGGAGGCTCAGGTGAGGTCAGCATTGAGAGAGATCTTTTGCTTCCAAATTCTGTCCATATTTAGCCCAGGCCCACAGGGAGGGCGGAGAAGAAAAACCTATGAGCTGTGCAGTGCACTACAGCAAAGTGGGTGGATCAGACTGCAGAGGTGCTGGACAGCTGTGTCTGTTGGAAAAGTACACGCCACAAGTGATGCTGAATTGCTGTAGTACTGGGAGGGAGGCCAAGTACTGAATGGGACATGACATCTGAAGGATCTCTTTCTTCGCAGGTTTTTGCAGCAGCTTAGAGAAATAGATATTACTGAGATACTTTGGGTAAAAGGCAAAAACCACTGTAACATACCTCTTGTGGTGCTACATGAAAGTCTTTTGGGCACTGGTTCTGTTGATCCATTTCCTTCAGTATTAAGAGGATTTCATTCAAAGGTCAGATTGTACAGAAAGCTGCAAGGTATTTCGTGTTGTGTGCTGGTAGCTTATAGACTGTTTTCAGTAGTGTTATCATTGGTTTTCTGCTGCCTCTAATCTCAAGGAATTTTGGACAACATAGAATGTCAGCTACCAAACTCCAGGAATATTTTTGCTATAGCTATGATTAAAGGAATGTTTACACTAATCCTTTTATTATACATTTTAACTGGTAACAAAATAGTGCTGTCAATACTGGTTTTAAATTCTTTTCCACTTGGGACATTCAGACACTTCTAAATTTTTTTTCTGCACTGATGCTAATTCTCACTACGTTTTACAGTTCGTGGCTTGAAGAAAAAGCTGAGCTATCATTCTGTGCCAGACTTTTGTGGTTCACTGAAAAGGACTCTAAAAGATGGGAAACAACACAAAGATCTGTGTTGCAACAACACTTCCCTGACCTGTGGAAGGTTCTGTGGAGCCAATACCTACGGTCATTATCTGAAGCACTAACACACAGGTTATGGTATAACTTGAGATCTTAAAGATGCCATGTTGACTAATCAGATCAAAATGCACATAGTGGTAGAGAATAGAGGGAAAACCTATCTATAAAATGAGGTAATTTTTTCTTAGTTAGCTGCAGGAATACTAGATTTTTTACTGTTTCACCTGCATGGAGGAGTTACACTGAATGGGCTTAATATCTGAAAGACTAAGGTGATAGAAATTGCTGCAAGTAATAGAGCTAAAATAGGGTTGATTTCTGGCTCCTTTAGGGAAGAATCTGCTTGGATTTGCACGCCTGAATTTCTAGCTGGTTCATGTACTGAACATGCATATGCCGATGTTGCTGAGGTCAGAATTAATGCCTCAGCTGATGTAGTGACCTCTCTTTAATGTAACTCTGCTTCTAAAGGTTTTCAGTGATGCTGCAATTTGCTCTTTTGGGGTCCTTGGTCAAGACTTAGGATGACTCAGAACTGCCAGTGCTCTTCTGGAAAAAAATGGTCTTGATGCTTCCTAGCCTGCTGTGTGGAGGAGGCAGGGAGTTGCTTTCTGCAATCAAGAATTAATTTAAGGGGGAAGGCTTTGGTTTGTGATGTTGCATCTTAACCTTTGTTTTGCTAATATGATGAGGGCCCCTGGGGTGTACTGGCAGGGAAGGGAGCAGCATAATTTGCCAGTCAGCAGAGTATTCAAATGCTGCCAGCCCCTGTGGTTAAGAGCATGGAAGTGATGGGACCCCAAGTGGCATACCTGGATAAGCAATAGCCAGACTAAGATCTAACCAGGATCACCTTAGAGGAGAGCTGTCATCCCCAGCCACTCTCCCCTGGGGCCTGCACACAGGTCAGGGAGGGCCCTTTGGTGCTTTCTCAAATCACTGGCCATCTCCTGTCCTTGTTTGCATGGATGTCAGGTCTGTGGTAAAACAAGCAGAAAGTAACATGGAGTTAACCAAGCTGGAGATCACGTTTCTGTGGTAAAACAGGAAGAAAGTAACATGGAGTTAACCAAGCTGGTACCTGGAATGGATGGTGTGAGCTTTCTTATATATATGCAGCTCCTGGAGTCAGCTTGAGTTTTGAGTATTCTGAAGTATTACTTAATTCTTACTTTTCCTAACCAGTCTTTCACTTAGACTAGTGGCATGATATGAAGTGAAGCTCTCCGATCTGTGGTTTTGGAAAAGTTCTTTCTAAACCATTGCCATTTTTGTATATTCTGTTCTTTGTTTGTTACTTTTGAAGAAATTGAGTGCAGTGTAGCTTTGTCCAGTGTTCAGACCCCTAGTCATGTAGCAGCTTTGCCTGGACAGCCATGTTCTTGTCAGGGCACTGAATCATCAGCACCTCAGTCACTGCAGGAACAGGATGGAAGGAGGTTGAAAAGACACATTTCCTTTTCTGTGGAAACATTTAGACCACATATCTGAACCATGTCTTGGAGAGTAGTTTAAGATTCTTGATCCCTCTGCTTGAATTTCTTTATCAGCTGGAGGATATTTACTGACTCTTCAATTATTTTATTGGTTTGTGAGAGTTTTGTTTTGGGTTTTTTCTATTTAATTTCTCTCAGGCTTTGGCTTGTAAACTGTCTATTTAACTTCTCTCAGGCTTTGGCTTGTAAACTGTTGCAACTAAGTAAGATGCAAGTTAAAAATCACAAGTTTGAAAAAATGGATTATTTCTATGGATTTTTAGCTTTTGTAGCTGAAGGCTACAAATTCTTATTGGCCATTTTAGAGATCTATATTGATTTTTACTTTTTCTCCACTTAATTTTGCAAATTCTTATTGGCCATTTTAGGGGTCTATATGGATTTTTACTTTTTCTCCACTTAATTTTTTGGCTATGCTTTGCAGTACTTCTGCATCAAAGTAGTAAGTCCTTTTCACTGCTGTGATTCTCAAAGGTAAGCCAAGATATCTCTGGCTTTCCCTTCTTTTTTTTCAAACTCTCCAAATCTTTGGGGGCATTTGTAAGTGCAACTCTTG
This sequence comes from Acanthisitta chloris, assembly GCF_000695815.1. Lineage (NCBI taxonomy): Eukaryota > Metazoa > Chordata > Aves > Passeriformes > Acanthisittidae > Acanthisitta > Acanthisitta chloris. Next base: position 72,000 of record NW_008668684.1, read on the forward strand.
CTAGCTGATTTTCCTGTCTCCTCAAAAGGTACTGATGTCTTTTTGTACTAATTAACAATGCAGTGTGACCCCAGGGGTTGCCACACATGTGAATAGCTGGTACAACTTATCAGCCCAAAGGGCTTTCAAGTCAACACCACCAAAATCATCGTCAATGACACTGAGAGCTGGAAAACTCAAAAGATGTAGCAGTAACATTCAGACAAAGAGGCTTTCCTCTCTGGGAAATGTTATGGCAAGGGACTTAGAGATCCCTGTCAAATGTAGGACCTGTGTCACTATCACTTTGAAAGGTATTTGAGAGGTGTGTAAAACAAAAGATGCATATTTGTGTGTATGTGTACGCAGCTCATTTATCCATTAATGATGGAAGTAGGGGTTGAGTGCAGAAGTAAATACTGTCTGCACAAGAATGCAGTCTGACATAGGGCCAGGCTGTGCCTCGGAACTCTGGTGCAATCCACCTCTCTGTGTGAAAGTACCTGAGCAAAAACTAGGTTTTAGAAACCCATGGTTTGCACCTCTAAAGTGGGGTAAAGGACAGTGGTCATGAAGTAACAGCAAAGGGTGGGGGAAAAAAAGGATGGGATGCTGAAGACTGTGGGGCAAAATGAATCCTCTTATGCTACTTAGGTCACCTATTGAACAATTCTGTGTTACAACATCAGAAGGATATCCTGGACAAACCATTTCTGAAAGGAGTGTTTTTAATGCAAGATGCTGATAGCTCTGACACGAGGCATCTTGGCTGCATGCTGGAAATGGGCAGCAACAACAAAGGCTTCAGCACACTCTGAAGAAACTGTTTGTCTGCTGCCTCGTTTTGAAAATTTCCCAGTACATCAATCCAGTTTTGGACAACAAGACTCTGAGCAAAGGCAGACCTAGTGCCAAGATGATTTCTGCTACCTGGCTAGTGTGTATAATGAAGTAATAGAGATTCATTTATGTGTTTATTTACATATTCGTGTATTTAAATAACTTGTTTTTGTAAAGAAATCATCTTCTGATTTCTGCAATGCCATAATATCAATGGCCAGCCAGAAAGGGAGTGGAGACCACTGCCACTGACAGTCCTTGCAAAAACTCTTGTTGTCTTTCTCCTGTTGTTCCACTTAGGTGTGACTGCTTGTTGCTCGTGCTGTGACCCTGCTGGGCAGCAGCTGCTGTGTGCTGATGCTTGTGCAGTGCCTGATGACTTGGTTTGGGGAACACCTTGAGCCAGGATTATTTACAGTTTAGCTTTCTATAATATTTTTGCCCATGCTATTTGAGTAGCATAGAATTTCCTATTCTATCTGTTCCATCCCAGCCTCAGGTGACAGGGATAAATCCTTCCTCTTTCTCTCCTCCTGCACTGCAGACTCATCGCGGAGAAGGTTGTCTTCAACAGACATAAACAGGTAGGAAGGATGTATTTCTTTGGCTGTGGGTCGTACAAAAAGAGTGGGAAATATAGCAAATGAAATTACTCCTTCTGCTAGGAATAAAACGCGAAACTTGATTTTTACGGGAAAAAAAATCGAAATACAAAAAGAGTGGGAAATACAGCAAATGAAATTATTCCTTCTGCTGGGAATAAAACACGAAACTTGATTTTTACGGAAAAAAAAATCGACACGAGGGGTAAGGATGTGTCCATTCCCTTCAGCCACATCTGCAAGCAGTGAGGAATCCTTTACAAAATATGTGGTTTATGTTCTGTTCGCACCGTGTGCGTTTCTCGAGTATAAGAGAGGAGCATGTTGCACCGTGTTTCTCGAGTATAAGAGAGGAGCATGTCCAAGGGGTGCGTTTTTTGGCAGCTGTTTTTGAGCTCGCAGTCCGGGCAGTGTTCCTAACCACCAGGAGGAGCTCCGGGCACAGCCATCGCCTCCTGCCCCGCGCTGCCTCCCGAGGAGGAGCTCCCTCCTCCCAGCCCCTACAGCTGCGAGTGCTGTCATTTGGCATAAGAAAGCACAAAATAAAACTACATCTGGAAAAGGCAAAGCAAGCCAAAAGAGAGGGCAGGTGGGACAATATTCCATGGGCAGATGCTGAGAGGTGGGAGAATCCATCAAACTGCAAATGGGCCTCGTTTATCCTGTGAATCCCAGCCTCAAACTTTGCTTCTGAAATCACTCTTCTTCCCCTTGGTAAAAAAAAAACTAAGCCGAGGTGGCATAAAGAGCAGCCAGGAGAGAGGAGTGTTCACATGGTACAGAGCTTTTTGAAGTTGTAGTAGAGCTCTATACAGATGGGTCTGTGGTGCCACTCTGCTCGCTAATGTGGATGTTCCCAGCTACCCAAGGGCAGCAGAACAAATGTGTTAATAAAAGGCTGGTAGTTTTTATCACGGAAGGGATGCTTAATTTCACAAAGCACAGAGCTTCACCTTGCAGCTGCTAAGTTTCCTCTGTCCAGGACAAAGTAGGGCAGAGTCACCAGCATTGGAATTGCTGAGGAAATTGTTTTAACAACTTATTGCAAAACTGCAGGATGAGTGAGAAGAACCCACTGTCTGTCACTTCTGTTCTACTCTCTGTTTTTGTACTAATTTTCAAATCCAAATGTTTAACATTGCCTCAGCACTAATCTGTTCCTTTTCACCGAGGTAGGAGACTAATGTCTACAATCCAGTGACTGGGGGCACCTTTCTTCTTCCTGAAATAAATGAATACTGAACAGTCTTTTTATCATAGCCATGCTCTTATCAGACCATCTCTCTTTATATTCCTTCCTTCCCTAGCCACTGTGGAAACAGACATCCTGCCCAAGGCAGCAAAATCCACAATCTGCTGCTTCTTCTGTGGAGCCTCTGGGTTTTTGCCAACAAGCCCCTCGAGATAGTCCCAGATGTGATTACTTTTCCTGTGCTACCCTGGAAGTACTCGGTAAAAAGAAAGGGCTGCACTCACCCCAGTCAGCACTCTGGAGGCCAACACTTGCTCTGCTGTTAGGGACGTACAGAGGGAGATGTTAGGCATGATGTACCCAGAGGAACCATGACTAAAATGGCAAGGTCACAGTCAAAGGGATATTCCTACAATAGAATAAAGCCAATCTTTCTCTTGCATGTCTCAGCTGGTCCTCCAGTTTACCTCCAGTTCTTATGAGCCCAGGAGATGGGTATGGGATGTCTTTCCCTCAGCATTCTTCTGCAGGGAAAATTCCTTGCACCTACACTGTATGTGAAGGGAGATTAGGTTTTGATACTGCTTTTCTTCAGGGGTAAAAACAGCAAACAATTTTATTTCAAAGTAACTTGGACTTAAATTGTAAAATGCTTTAAAATAAAACCCCAATTTTTTTTTTTTACTGTCTTGATAGCTTTTTTTGGGGAGAAGGCTGAGGGAGAGAGGAGAGAAGTGGAAATACTGGCTTGTGACAGTTTTTGTGGCTTGGATTTGTGGGGTTTTGTGCTACTCTGGTAGGCTTGGAAATTTTCAGTAGTCCTATCAGAAAACCAGCATTGTAGGCCTGGCTGTTTCTCTAAGTGGTTGAAGACACCCATGAGGAATCACGGGGATGATGGTGGAGCAAATGCACCTTGCTGTTGGGTTTTCTTGTGTAATGTGTTGTAAACATTCCTTTTTCTTGTTTCTTTGATCTTCCTTGTGGCTTCCCTGCTCTGATGTAAGTTGCTTGACTGCCAGAATTCTGATAGCCTAAGAGTGCACTTCTCTCTGTAGACATTTGTGCATGCACTAAAACATTCAGAAGGATCTTTAGACCGGTCATCAGTTGTCAGCCATTCACTCATTGAGGGAGGACAGGTTAGAATCCAATGTGATCTCTTGTGTGAGTTTGTGCTTGTTGGTTAAAAGCATTACTTGAGTGTTACAGGAAAGTAAAAACTTTAAATGTCTCTTTACTGGGATCCATTTGCTATCTGTCTGCCACTGAGATGAAAAGACTGGAGGAGAGTCAAAAGAAGAGAAGAAAAGAGATGGATCCTAATGAAATCTACATGCCTCAACCACTCTAGAAAGAAACATGTTGTTGAGCATTGAAGGCACTTTATTGCTACTTCAAATTGCTAAAAACCTCTACTCTGCAACTTATTTTACTAACTGCAAGTAGGAAAGTTGATGTTGCACTTGTCCCTTTGGGTTTGCAGTGTGTTTTGAAAGGATGTTTATGTAGACCGTGAAAAGTCTACGACTATTCAGGGCTGCAGCTAATTGGATTAGTCTCCGTTACATCTCCTCACCAAACTGCAGATAAATCCAGCAGCTTTCTGGGATCCGGCTCATGGTTGTCCTCGGGGCCATGCGGTAAGTTTATGTCATGTTGGGGATGTGTAAGCATGTTCAATCTGGTCTTCAGGTTTATTTCCAGAAACAGAAGTATATCTCTGTGGCATCTGTTCTGTTAAATATTGACTTTCTATCAGCAGTGATAGAGGTCAGGAACCTCCCTGGAAAAATCAGCTCATGGGGATTTGCATGGTGTTTCTACAGCCAGGGCATGATTTTTATTTATTTTTTTTTTTAAAAGTAAATTGGGAAAAAGAGGCTTTTTGAAGGACAACTTCATGTAAGGCAGGAACTTTGCTTCGTCAAAGCACGAGGGCTAATAGTCCTTTTGCATGCCACACTGATAGAGCAGAGCACCTTAGTGACTGATGTTCTGAGATCCATTTTAAACAGTGCCTGCCTATTTTGTTACATTTCAGAAATGCCCTGACTTTGTGGAGTTACAGGCAGGCTTTTCTTAACACTATGTTCAGTGCCAGCTCCAGCCAGAAACATGGGACCCTCTGTAAGCAAGTATCCCAAAATTGAAGGCCAGAGGTGGTTTGTAGAGAGTCAGTGAGCTTGAGTCCAAAACATGATGAAAACTTCTGCAGAAAAGGAAAATACAAGAACTAAACATGACAGCCTGTGAAAAACTGGTGATAACACCTAAATAGATGTGCAGCTAAGAAGGATGTAAGTTTATTCATGCATTTGCAAGCACAGTGGCAACATAAGACCAGTCTACAATGGTTCCATGTGGCTTGGTCTTGACTTCTTAGTGTCAGAAGGAACACTGTAAAATGCTGTTAGGTGGCATTGTAGCTGTCCCCCTGCCTATCATGTGAGCTGACTGCTAGTGAGAGCCCGTGTCAGCTGATGGGAAGGGTGGGCCTCAAGTGGGCCCCCTCTACCCATTTATTCCTCAGCAATTCTGCCAAGGCTTCAATGAGGAAATCACTGGGGGCTCTTGCCTTGTCTTTCATACATGTGTGTTACCCAAACCATAGCAAAGGACAGGTGTGCTGGTGCCTAGTGTCACAGAGGTAATGTGCTAAAGTCATCCTAAGAAGCTGACTGCATAGCAGGGACCTTTGCCTGTACCCCTGGGTCCCCAGCTTGGCAACCTGAGAGCTGGCTGTGGTTATTTTATTTCCAGGAAAGAGACCAATGCTATTGACCCTGAGCTATTATTTGCCTAATGAAATACAGGGAACTGAGGGGTTGGGCCTAGGTGTGAGGAGCTGTGTCTTGCTGTTTTTCCTCCCTCTTCTTCCCTGGAGGAGTCATGCGAGAATGCACTGCCAGAACTGATGGCTGGTAGACATGTCCTGTCTCCAAGGCTGTCATACCCTGAAATGCTGTGTTGTCTGCAGCCCTTACAGATGGAAACCATGTGACTGGAGCCTTCCTTCCTGCTGGAGGAGCCACAGTCTCAGTACTCAGAGGACCCTTGCAGCAAGATGGTGTTTTGCCAGATGTCCTCAGACATTTTTTAGTGGTTCTAGGCAGCCCCTCATGTCTGGGGAACTGCTTGTGACATGGAGCCTGGCTGTCATCTCATCCTTGTGGCTCAAACAGAGCATCCTGCCCATTTTTACAGGCCTGTGTGACTCGGAGCATTGCTCTTTAGCAGGCTTCAAAAAGGTATGGCCATGTTGGTGTTCTGCCCTAGGGGTGCTCCTAGGACTCAGCCATGAGAGCAGACTGACCTCAGCCTGTGTTGCTGAGCCAGGTGGGCTCTGCCAGAGCAACTTGATCCAACAGCTCTTGCCACTGAAGGCAGAGGGAGGCAGGTCACTATCAAGCTGGTTTCCTAATAGTGTTGGGTCCTTGTCTGTCAGAAAGCCCAAATGGATTTGCAGATCACAAAGAAAATGCCTGTCTCATTACTGAGCTGCAATCTGTTCTTGCTCTACCACCCCAGTTATATTCCCCACCAGGGATTTGTTGTTCCTTTTCAATCTGATGTTTTAATCTCCTATTCCCCAGTCTTCACCTCTCTCATTTCCCTTTCTAGAGCTGCTGCTGTTATGTCTCCCCTGCTGTTGCCAGCTGAAGCGAGGTGCTTGCATGCTGCCCACCCCTGCTACCTGCCAAAAGAGGAGAGACACTCTCTAAACGTGGCAAATGAAAATACTGCCACAAAGTTGTACAGATCCTTCCCTTCCCAGAGTGCTCCTGTGGCCAGACATTAAGCACACAAGCTGACAGGCATAGGGTCTGGGATTTTCAGGAGGCACCAAAACCTGGGGAGCTTTTGTATCTGTGCTTGCCCTGAGTCCTGCTTAATGCAACTCACACCAAAGCAAAACAGGGAAGGAGAATGTACACATTTGCAATGCTGTCACATGCACAAAGCTTGGCCAAGGTCTGTGCTACCTTTGTGCTCAGTAGGTTCTTGCCCTGAAGGACCTACAGCAAAGCAGGAAAAAGAATGGCTCTGGTTGCTTGCTTTGCAGAGAGAAACAGTTGGTGGCAGCTGAAAGTGAAGCCTATAGTGACAAGGCCATCTTTCCCTGCAGGTCTGGGAGCAAGGACTGAGACACACTGCATTTGAAGAGCTCCCAGCAAATAGCCAAAAGGTTTTAGCCTAAGGTGGCCAGTGACGCAGTGCAGCAGGGACATACTGTTTGCGCTCGAGTGCCAAAGCGACACCCTTCCCTGTGTCCCAATGTCTGTGTTGTGTGCTGTACAACAAGTTCTTTCTCTCCCAGAAAGGGATGTTTCCTGTGGTTTGTCCTCTGGTGCCTATTTTTCAGCTTTGCCTGCTGAGAGGACACAAAGGTCTAGTGATGCCAACAGCTGAATGTGAGTGGCTGCAGAGAGCCTGTGTTGCCCCAAGATCATCCGTGTCGGCTCCACGGCCCCAACGGCGCATGCCAGGCCTCGTGCAGCCGCAGGGCTCGGCGTCAGTGGTGCAGTTTTTGCCTGTGCTGCAGAAAGCCTGATTCAGCAGCAAAATCCTCGAGCTGTCTCTAAGCCCTCCTGGAAAAACATCTGCAAGCATCCCACTTGGATGGGAACATCCAGTGCTGGCTGTACTTGCCGGCTTGCTCTGTCTGCTGTACAGCATGCGGCTCCCTGGGGATGGGGCAGCCCCCAAAGGCTTCATGTGGAGCATCCCAGGCTCCTTGCTGCTCGAGGGTGTGAACGAAGCACAAGGGTTTCTGTTCTTTCCTTCCTTGCCCTGAAGGTCTAACTTGCAGCCTGTCAGAACCTGTGGAAAGACTCCCTTGCTCTTTCGTGTCATGGGACTGAAATGACTGCTTGCTTCTCTGTTGGCCACGTGTGTGTAGTATTCTGCTGGCACCTTTTAAAATTACATCTCTCAGGATAAAACAAAAAGAATATCATGGTGGAGGGGGGAAAGAACACAATAAACCATTTCTTTTGCCTGAAACAGCAGTAGGTGGGCAGGGAGAGATGAGATAGATATGGGAATTGCCAGAACTGCAGTGATCTGGTATCATCTGCACCTTCTGCTGAGTATCCATGTGTTAAGTAGAACCAGTTAAATGCATCTAGGATAATCTTAATACTGCTCCTACTGACTTCTCGCAGACTGTATTGCATCTTATTTCTGGGTGTGCTTTGTGAAAGTACTGCAAGAGGCTAGATGTGTTTTGCAGGTCAGTACAGCTGCACAATGTATGACCCATTGATCTGGAGCTTTGATTTGGACTGTTTGATCTGGAATGGTAACTTTTTTCCAGCTTTTTGCACTGAATTTGTGTTAGGATGCCTGTCAGGTGGCAGACAGAGAGACACTGGGGAGGGAGAGGGTGATCATTTGACAATCTTGGCCATGACGAATGCATCCAGTGAGAAACACTGACCATTACCTCCCTCTTTGTTTGTCCCTGTGTCTCTCCAGGGCTCAGCACCAGTGGGCCAGTTTGGCTGTAAGCAGGTGCCATGCTGGTGTGGAAAGTGGCTGCAGTGACTGGCAGTTCCTGGTGGTTATAGTGAGGTCCAGGGATGCTCAGCATCACTGCTGGTTAAAAGTAAGTACTCCTGGTGGCTCAGAGGTCCAATTCTGAACAGGGCTGAGGCATAATCCTGACATCTAGTTAACTGATCTAGTTAACATCCCAGTTGATCGTGCTTCAGTTCCAAGCTTTAGCAAGCACAGAAACTCAAGCTGTGGCCAGAGGCCTTGAGTCCCTGAAAACCCATTTTTGTGTGGCAGAGGAGGCTCACAGGGTTCACTGGCACCTTGATAAGGAACAGAGGCCTGACCCCAGCTGCACTGTCACTCCCCTTGGAAGTGTTTCTCCATTGCTGGAAGCAGCCCCTCAGCTGGTGCAGATTGTGCTGGTCCCAGTGACACATGGAGGCTGTTATGTGCTTACATCAATCACAGTATGCCAGTTTATTTTCTTTCTCCTTAGTGGTTTTGTAATGCCTTCCCAATTCATTTACTAATAATTTCATAATTATGTTTGAGCAGCTGCATCAGTCCGGAGTTTAATGCAAATGCCCTGAACTTTGCCATGTTCTCACTTGCATAGGGCACTTCTCGCAAGCCATTCATGCCACGGAGAGGATCCTACAGGGCAGCCAGCACTGCTGATCTGCAGTCCCTGCCAAAGCAGTGATCTTCCTGAAGTGTAAATAGTCTTCTTGTCCCACCTCTACCTGGTAAGTTGTAGTTGCCCTGAACAGTCCCCCTGTTCTCCTTGTTTTATGTGGCAAGTCAGCTGGGCACAGGAACAAGCAGAGGTTTGAACTGGTGGTGTCTGCACAGCAAGTACCCTCAAGCTGGAGCTGTGTGGAGAGGCCAGGGGCTAGGGATATTCTGGCTGGTAGAGTTTCAAGGCACGCAGGAGAGGAGCTGAATTCAGATCTTACATGTTCAGGATGGTGACTCCTTGGTACTGGCTATAGCGACCCCAAATCCCAGTGCCTTGTGTGGCTGTGGCCCCATCCTATAATGCAAAGTCCTCCCTCTGTCTCTCCACACATACTCTGCATCTGCGCTGAGCCATAGTGACATGAAAAAGAAAACACGTGGTGTTTCTCCATTTGAGTGGCCTGCAGTAGAACCTTGCTGGGTTGCCCTGGCCCAGTGCTCAGTGCTGTACACAAAGGAAACCTCCTCCTGAGACCCTGCAGCACTTAGATTTGCCTCTAAAGCAGCAGATGCAGTGACCTCTGTTTCAACATGAATGATCACTATTGTAGTTCCTGCCCCTCCAGTGATGCAGGTCTTTATTAGACCTGACTGGGTTCCGTAACCTCTTCTGGCTGCAGGTTCTCCCAGCTGCTGGCATACTGTGTGAAATGCTGTTTGTACTTCCTTCTATTCATGCTAACCTTACCTGTCATGAATGAGGCAATCATGCAGACAAGAAGAGATCATAGGAAGGTTCAAAGTCCAAGCTGGAAACAGAAGAGCAAGACAGAAAACAAACAAACAAACAAAAGAGCCAAAAATAGAGCTTCCAAGGCTAGAGGTCATTTGGGTATGGGGCTTAGGGGACATCAGAGACATGCTGGAGCCTCCAGATTGGAGTGGAACATCTACTTGGTGCCTTTCACTTGCTTGTAGCTTGCTGTGCTTCAGTCATCATAGCTCTGTTGAGTCCACAGACTTTAGGGAAACCTCAAGAGAAGTGAGCCTCTGGGGGCTGGTGGAGCTCTGGTTGCTGGAGAAGGAGGGGTGGCAAGACCCACCACCGAAGGCCAGTACAAGCTGATCTGTGCAGGGATACATGAGGCTGAGCTCCTGAAGGCCTCCAGAGTGGTAGGTATGACTATGGATGACAGCCACAAGCAGTAGTTGGGACATTCAAGGTGGCTGTTGGGAGAAGCTTCTCTCTAGGAGGGTGGTGCAGCACTGGAACAGGTTACTCAGAGAACTCAGGGACTCTCTGAGGGGTTTTAAGACTCAGACAGACAAAAGCCCTGGATGACCTGTTCTAGTGTTTGGCAACAGTCCTGCTTCTTAGGGGAGACAGGACCAGCGGCACACAGATACTTCTATGACTGTACTAAAGGTGAATAAACATGCCCTTGTGTTGACTTAACCTTCCCAGTGAGCATGTTGATTTGGTTTTGTTGACATGCTCATTCCTAGAATCTGATTCTCACCTAATACAAGTGAAAACAGGGGATGACCCATATGTTACCTGAAAAAGCATGCAAGTTGGGTGTTCAGTTAGTGTCTGGTGCCATCCTTCTGGCTCTGGGAAAGCTGGCAGGGGCTGCACACTCATCCCTGAGATGACACAGTGCCAAATGCCACCCTGTAACAAGCTCTATGGATGCAGTTACTGAAATAGGACTACTACTTGTGATTAGGAGCTTAATGGTCGTTCAGTGCGTATTTCTGCTATGTCTTTGCACTTCAACTTCTGCTGCATGTCAAATGGGCTTTGGCTAGTAAGGGCTTGGAGAGTCCAGTATCAGATGTTCATTCTTTCACCTTTTCTAAACAAGGAGATGTAATAATGTGTGGTATTTGTGTGCATAACTACAGATGTTCCTTTCAGACGAGGGGTTAAAGCTCTGATCAAGCTGCTCCCAGCATGGAGCATGCTCCCCTTCCCTCTGATACATGCCATCCTTAGCCAAACCTTCTCCTACTCCTGTGACCCACTGAGACCCTTGTCTGGCAGCTGCCAGCATAGCCCATACCCTCATCTGGGCTAGTAATGCCCTGTGTGTGCTGGCAGGGCTGAGCATAGTCCCTTTGCCTTCTGACCAGAGGGTTTGATGTCTATTTGCAAGTCATTGTTCCCTGTAACCCAGGACAGACCAGGATGTGCATTCCTGTGTTGTCTCACAGGGGATGAGGTAGTAGTGGTTCTGGTCAGAGAAACCCCTCCTTGTCCCCATTCCTTCCATCAGAGGCACAGGGAATGGTGAGCAATTAATCTGAAACTTTGCATAGTAGAACACAAATCCCCAGAGCCTGACAAATTCTGGATACGAGCCAAAAGGAGTTAGCAGGGAAACATGTTCCTTCCAGCATAATTGTGAATTTGGCTTATATTTTAACAAATGAGTAACAGCTGAGCAGAGAGGCCTAAAGGAGAGAGTCCCCCCACCCTGAGGTATGTTCAAGGCAATTTGGGCTGCATGCAAGTTGAGTGCCAAAGTGGGTAATTTAGCCTAAACCAGAGGACTAACTATGAATCAGACAGTGAGCAGCAATCAAAGTGAGTGGCTAATGCAGGTGTAAAGGGTTGTTGTTTAATGTTTAAATTTTCAATTCACTGAAAGTGGGAAGAGAAAGAGCACACCCAGGCACTGTGGTCGAGTCTGAGGGGAGCAGGAGGCCTGGGGTGATAAATCAGCAGCACTGCAGTAAGATTAACAGGCAATATGGGAAGAAGAGTTTTGTTACTGCAGCCAGCTCTCCAAGGATTCCATTCAGATGGCTAAAGTAGGGGCAGATCAGGAACCCCCATCAGATGGGGCCCAACATCTGACAACAACAGAAGCAGAGGAAGGTTTCCTCTGGCTCCAGCAAGTTTTACTTGGAGACTAGTGTCTCCACAGCAGGATAAAATACATTGTATTAGTGGGGAATAGTGGGAAATTACCTGTTTGTGAGGAAAGCTGGTGGTAAGCATGGCTATTCTGGCATTTCCCTCTGTTAAGCAAATGTGTCTTGTTCTTGCAGAGTATTTCTGGAAAGGCTTTGAGATGAGCCTGCTGCTCTACAGCACCATGTGGTTGTGGATGATGGTGCCATTTGCCTAATGCTGACAGGAATATTGGCCTTTTTGCTAAGTCACCAAGCCGTGGCTAGGAAGCAGAGTCTTTTGTAGCCCTTGGCCAAGGCAGGAGGTGAAACAGAGCCCTGGTTCATGGAGGAATTTGCCCTGCAGAAGTGAGAGCTGTTGAGCATTGGCACTGCCCAGCTCCAGGTCAATGGCAGACAAGCCCTCAGAGCTTGGCACTGGTGCAGCACCACAAACCATTGGAATAAGGGGGGATGTTGCTCTATTATGGGATTATTGTTTTTTATTTGAAGTGCTTGAGAGGAATTCTTATTTGGAGAAATTTTGGCTATATTTTGCTACAGCATTAGACTTCTCTGTTGGGTGTCTTCTGCTAGAAATGTTTAGATTTATTTTTGTTTGTGTTCTGTCTTACGCAGCTAAGAAAACAGTTCGAATAGGACAAATTGTCTTGTTCCAGGGAGGAGGTCTGATCTGGAGAGTGAAAACAGCTTGCTACTTGGAGAGCCATCCACAAAAGAACAAAGCTCTAAGGACAGTTCCCTGCACTGTGCCCCACAGGAGATACTGTAGAGCCAAGATATTTGCCTCAGAAAGCACAACTACATGAGGCAGTCTCCTGTTAAGAGGCTTGTTTGGCTTTTTGCTAGGATTTATGTGCTCCACTGCCTGGTCCTCAGGGTGTTGGTTCTTTGGGTCTCATGGGCTGGGAGGCAAGTACCTTTGGTATTCCCTTCTCATGTTTGTAAGAATGGGGAGTCATGTGAGTTTATTTCACAGCGATACTGGTGCACCTTTCTGATAGTCTTTAATAGCTGCTGCTGTAGAAGAATACCTGACTCTGTTTTAATCAGGTGTGTTTTTCCCATATTTGTGGTTTGCATATCACTGGGAACATGTAAGGAAGAAATGCTCTTGAAAGTGTGTGCTGGTTTGAAAGCAAACCAGTGAGAAACTCCAAGTCAGAAATAAAATTTAATAAGGAAAAATAAAACAATAAATGCAACAGTACAAAAAACAACCATGTCAGAGTCAGAAAACAACTTGACACCCTGTCAGTCAGGGTGTCGGTAGTAGTCCGATGAAATGGTGGCTGCAGATGGGTCTGTTGGAGCAGTGATCCCACAGATCCTGTCCTCTCCCAAAGGTCCAGTGGTAGCTCTTGTCCTCTGGGAACCCAGCAGGCAAAGGGAATCTGTGCTGGTCCAAACCCCAGCTTATATCCCTGTGGGAATGCTTGGCTCCCACCCATGTGGGAATGCTTGGCTCCCCACCTTGGGGTGAAGCATCTCCCAATGGGACGATGCAATTCTGTGGGTCATGCCTGGGTCCCTGACAGCCCATTGAACAGAGACAGCCCCTGAGGGAGCCATCAGGGGTGAGTAGGAGATAATGATCACTGCCCACACCTGCCCCAACAGCTTATGGAGACCACGGGTTACCCCCTACGCTGTAACCTAGGGCAAGGGGCCAAGTTTGGCACGACATTCATGGAAAATCAGTTCTGGGTACACAGAAGTGTGTGTTCTTGCAGCAGTTGGGTGGTGAGTTGAACTGGATGGAGAGTTACTCTCGGATGCTTAGAAAAGTGAGGTGATCTGCACATCTTGTGAAAATGAATCCGAGCTACTATTACTAAAACATCTCCATTGGTGGAGTCTGCTTTGGCACACTGGTCATAATAAAGAATTTTAAACTTGGTGTAAGATGCAAATCCTGCTAGGAAGGAACTCTGAAACC
>NW_008668684.1:85671-106672 GCF_000695815.1 Acanthisitta chloris
GACACAGGTTAGCCCAGTTTCTAGCCAAAGAGTCAAACTGTGGGTTCATATCATCAGGAGGTCCAGACTTACCATCATCAGCCTGTTTTCCAGAAAAAGTCACCCTTGTCTGAAGGACAACTGGAAATGACTAAATGAGATGATAAAAGTGGTGCAACCTGAGCCGAGAGCCACATTGCTATTTGAGGCAAAACCCAATTGTTCATTAAGGCAGAGATGTTAGGAAATAGTGTTCTTAAGGTAGACAGCTCGCACAACTGTATCTGTGACACACTGTAGAAAGAGAAGCCAATGGAAATTATTCTTATATTTACACCTGAGGCAATCACATGGATTTATTACATCTGGGGCTGCAAGCCTGAGTCTGATTTACTGACTACTGTCCCTTTTGTTTTCATATCCAGGGTGGCAAACCAGCTGTAGAAAGCTGGAAAGAAGTTGTGCTGCATGTGTTGTCCTTTCAGCTTGTTTCTTGTGTTCATTTTGATCTATAAACAAATATTTCTCAAGTCTTCTAAATAGATTTTCTGATTGAGTTCCCAGAACAGACCACCACCAGCCTCATTAAAGCTTCTTTATGCTACTTTCATGCATGAATAAAAATGCTTCTATTCACTGCTGATTTTATTTAGTTAGATTCTGTGCCTTGTGGTGGACATTGAATTGGAGTGACATTCTTGGCACAAGAAAAAGCAAAAATAGTAGGACTGTGAGGAACAGTTTGACGCCTGCATCTTTTGCAGTATGAAAAGGAAGGGGTTAACCTGTTCTTGGCTGTATGCTATTGAGGCTTACACAAAGAAGATACAGCTGTAAATAGTTAGGAGTATTCCCTAGTAGCTGGGGTGTTTGGGGGGTGGGGGGGGTTAGGCCATTGAAGTGGGACTCTAGAGGTATGATCTGTTTCCCAGGGATGTCACCCACTTCCTGCATGATAGCAGGAGGAAGGTCACTAGTTGCTCTAGGTCTCAGCTCCCCAGCTGAGAATGATGCTTTTTCCCTCCTCTCCTTTTTCCAACTTGCTTGTTTATCTCACTAGCTTTTCAGCAGAGCAACATCTACTCTGCCTGTGTGCTGACAACAGTGCGTCCTGTGCTCAGCTGGGGCTTCTGGACACCACTACCAGCAACAGATAGGATTTTCTCTGTGTGCTTCTCTCCTTCATCTCCATCCATGCTGCAGTGCCTGTGAGGTAAGACTAACAGCTGAACATACCCCAAAACAACAATAAGATCAAGGGAGTAAAGATCCAGCAAGTGTGACAAGTTGTGATATAGGTTTGAGTAATGTTTTCCTCCAGCCCTGCTGCCTGATGGTCTGTCTCATGCAAAGGTACCATATTTTGGGACAAGAAGGATTTGAGCCTGTCCTTTAAGTCAAAGGGGTGAATAAAAAGCAGCTTTTCCTGCTTCCTTTTTGCTAAGCACATTGTGAATATTCTTAAGCATTGCCACAAGGATTAACATCTTTGCATTTTAATGTGCCTGGTGCTGGAATGTAGCTGGAAAGCAGAGCAAGCAGGAGAATGGTCAGGCAGTAGGCTCTGCTAGGTGACTCTTTGAAGTGCTATTCAATGGCTTTCTGTATGTACTCTTTATTCTTTTTTTTTCTTTTCCCCCTTTTCCGCCCTCTCCTTCAACAGATTCTGGAGCAAATCCGGATAGATTTCATGTTTCTCAGATTTATCGGACTGGACTGTTTTATCTCTAAATACTTTTGCATAGCAATAGTATTTAAAAAATACCCACAAAAAACACGTGGACAGAAGTAGAGAGTTTGGTGTTTACTTTGGATCATTAGCCTGGTCTGTAAATTTGATTTGATCTCTCCTTTTTTTGTTCCTCCCCCTGCTCTGTGTAATTTCAGAGTCTACAAAGGGACACTGCCTTTCACTTCTCTGGGATCCCAACGAGAAATGGGAGTCTGATGGATTGTAAATGCACCTGCCTTGTTTAAACCCCAGCCAAACAGATAAGTGCCCTTTTAATTATCTCAGAACAGCACTGTAGACGTAGCTGTGCACAGCATCTCTCTTCAGTTTGGTTTCGATTCAGTGAGCCTCTGTTTCACCCCTGCGAATGAATGCTGTGCAGTTCTCATTTCAGCTGAGAAATACCAGATGATATTGATACTTCACGTTAAGGTAATTAATTGGTGTCTGAAGGAACTGCAGCTGAGGGGTTGGGAAGCTGCCAGGGGTCTTTCCCTGCTCCTCCAGAACCACTAGCTCCAGCAGCCCTGTGAAGTGTTGGAACTCTAAGGAACAGCACTGTGGGACCAGATGAGGCTGATGTGACTCATCTTAGCCTTAAGGAGTCCTCCAGGACTCATTAAAGGTTTAATAACTAAACTTGGCTGGCTTGATTGAGAAGATGCTTGTGCAGACTTGGCGTGATCTCGGAGAAACCAGCTAACACTGCTGGCAGGAGAGAAAGCTTTCTGCATGTGCTAGTCGTATGTGTGCAGAGAAACTGATAGCCCCTGCTTCCTCCTGCAGTTTTCTGGGTGGGAAAAGGGCTGGGATGAAGCAGAAAAGCCCTTGGCTACACTGGGTTTATATAGGATATACAGAGGAGGGTGAGTGGTGACAAGAATTGTCCCCTCAAAGTTATGGGGACATTTATATACATATAATATATAGGTGGAAAATACAGACTATCAAGAAAGCTTCTGTAGGTGACCACTGTCTCCTTGGGGACACACCGCTGCAGTTTTTGAATAGTTCAAGCAACCCATAAAATAGGGTCTCATGTGCAGTGTAACTTTGCCACACTATACAGCCACAGGGCTGGGGCAAATCTTCACCATAATGCAATGGACTGCATTAGAATAACCAAAAAGAAAGCACTGAATCTGTGTGTGAGCACTGGTGGGGATGGGATGTATGGCAGGACAAGGGACAGATGCCAAACCATCTACTCCAGACTTGTCTTGCCTGCTCTGTCAGGGTTAATTTGCAGTATAAAACATCTGCTTTGCTGTTAGGAAAACCACAAACCTGTTTGCCACAGTAAATTAGACTGCAGTACCTGGTCTGAATTTGTCTAAGCAAAAGGTGAGTTTCTCAGTGAAGGTGCCAGCCTAGGAGTGAGATTGACACAAGACAGACAAGGCTGTCACGAGAGAGATGAGGTTGCTGTGGTGCAAGAGCATCTGGATTGGCTTCATCTGGATCAACTAATGTAATCCCTGAAGTGTCTGAAGTTCCCTCTTTTCTAGGAAAAACTTAACTGCTTATTACCAAGAAAGGTTTTATTTTAATAGAAGAAATGACATGTCTGACAGTAATGACTACGCTCTGTCTTACCATTGTAAACAATACTTATTCCTGACTCTCCAACACTTGGAGGGCAAAAAGGCTTGACAGTATATTGAGAAACACTGATGAAATGAAACCCTAGTGAGAAATTCAGGGCTTGTTCACTCAGTAAGGATTGATAGGAAGTTTGATAAGCTGAAATCATCTGCATACCCCAACTAATGCAGCTTAATGTTTTTAACCTCAGAGATTCTCAAGGTCTTGATTATTAGGTTTGCAACTTTAATTAATGCAGCTTAACCTCAGAGATTCTCAGGGTCTTGATTATTAGGTTTGCAACTTTAAATCTGTTTTCTGCCAGCTAATTGAAATCAACGTGCCCCAAATTAGGTTCCATTAAGTTAACCCTAACCTGGCCAGTTCCATTCTGGACATCAGAGTCAAATTTGGAAATCATATCCTCAAGTGTGGCATGCAACTTGTAACACTCTGTGCTGCTTGGCAGGAGGAGCAGAAAACATTTCCAGTGCCTCTTGGGAGATGTACTGATGTGAGAGGTGATACTGAGTGTGTTCTGTGCACCTGTGGCTTGGCTGGTGCATTTCTGCAGCTGAAGGGAACAGATTCAACAGATTTTGACAGGTTTCTGAAAAAAAATCTTGTCCCGAAAAGAAGATCCTGGAATCCCTAACTCCTTGTCTTACAGGTCACCCTTGAGGATACTTGGGAAACCATAGCTCCTGAATGCATGACCTTCCCCTGTGATTAGAAGAGAGCCATGGGGAAAGACAAGAAAGAAGAGCCCATCTTTCTGAGGAAAAAGATAACTTTGCTGCGGGCTTTCTCCCTCCTCATTGGCAGCATGGTTGGCAGTGGCATCTTTATCTCCCCAAAAGGAGTACTGCAGAACTCTGGCAGTGTGGGTTTCTCCCTGGTCGTCTGGTTTGCCTGTGGGCTCCTCTCAATGTTTGGTAAGTGGTGAGCTTTGTCAGCCTTTGCTTAAGCACCTGGGAGGTGGCAGGGACCTGCACATTTTTATGTATAAGAAGTTGGGGCGTGAATAAACCCCAAATTCCTGGTTTCTGCTGCAACAGAAACAAAGGTTTAACCAGGCAGGGGTCTTTAGTTCAAATGATTGGGGTGATTGACAAAATCCTAGCACTTATGGTCTGTGAATGTCAATTCACAAGCAAGTCCAGGGCAGAGGAGTGACAGTGGCTGCAGATGGTGGCAGCATAGTCTCTGCCAGGAAAACTGGAGGAAAATGAGGGTACTCTGTGCTTAAAGCGGAAGGGAGATGTAGGCATCTAAAAGAGAACCCAAGGGCTGTGCAGTGCTTTTCACAATGTGAAAAGGGTTAGAAATGACCATCTCAGTATATCACATGGGTTCCCCTTTCTGTTGGAGAGAATAGCAAAGCACTAGAGCAGATTTGCCTGAGGAGCTGCAGAGTACCAACCAGCTGGGGGTGGCTGTCTGGGAGCCTGTCAGAACTGGTGTGGGTATGCCTCATGCTGCCTTAGAGCAGGAGGTGGAGCAGATCAGTTCAGCCCCACTTTGTGTGTCACCCTTGGCTCAAATTCTGGCATTTAATACTAGTCAGTTCTCACAAACTTCTCTTTGATAAGTTTCATTGCAGCTCTTCTGAAATGATGTTGCTCTTAAAAGTGACAATGTATTGACACATGGCTTTTTAGTTTCCTTTATTGGCTATATAAAATCACCATCTCAGAAACTCTCTAAAGGTGCTATTAGGACATCTGCAAGGCCTCTTGGCCCAGGAGACAAATCTGATGTTTATTACAGTAGGTGGCTTTAACATTCTTCTTCTGTCATAACTTAGGGAAAAAAAAAAAAAGGAGAAATATTCCATGTGGAAAAAAAAATTACTTTGACACTGTGACATGTACATGCAAGTTTAGAAATTGAGACATTCAGCTGTTAATGTGGCAATGAGTGTGGCTGTTGCTCTTAGCGTAAGTGGACCAGTATTTCATTGCAGCCTATGTGTGGTTGTTTGGCAGATAATACACTTCTGCTTAAAGAAAATCTGAAAATATATTGTGAGCATGGTGTTTCTTCTAATCAAGCAGAGCAGTAAATGATAAGGTGTGCTACTCACACAGCCCAAACTCTGCACTTGTAAAGGTTTCTCTCCCCACTGCATCCTTTGATAGTGTCTGCTGGAAGATCCTTGGGAGCCTCTTTACCAAGTTACTGTATTTTGTACTCGAATTTGTTGGTTTGTTCTCTTTCATCAGCTTGATGACCTCCTCTGATCATTTCTCTGACACCTTTTTTTCTGCAGTATATTGAAAGGACCTGCTTTCTTTTATGCTTTTTATTTTCTTTCAAGTGGCATTTATACAAGTCCCATTGCATGAGTTCAGCAAAGCACTTAAATGTGTGTTTGAAGCATGTAAAGGGACCCACTGGAATAAATGAGAGGCACAGTCTGCCTACATTCAGCACTTTGAACAGGGATTCTGCACAAATTTGCCAATAGAGGCAAGAAAAATTGAGGTTATCACCATCAGCATGATCTGAATATGGCATGATTGCCACAGAACTTGGAGGCATGGTCACATCACCACCAGGTTCTTCTGTGCTCTCCTTCCATGGCCAGCTGAGCTGGGTAAAGAAGTGGACAGCACAGCTAGAGATGATGTTACTCCACAGGGTCACATCCCAGCAGTGCTCAGTCCCACTGCAAGGAGAGTGGTGCTCACAGAAGTGTTTAGGATTTCTTTTGGTGAGCAGAGGGTGTTTAACCTAGCAAGTGAATCCAATGTAGGCAGGGCTCAAGATTCATACTTAGACACATCCAAATGGCAGGATGAATTGCTCCATAGAGAAAACACAGATGGGACTTTTTTTGTTTTTTTTCTGGCAGAAGCATAAAGGAATTTATCCATTTGCCTGAAAGTTTTAAGCTGTCTTGTCTGGCACGCCTCTCCCAGGCTCTCTTGTTGTGCTCTGGCACAGAGGCACTTGCCAAGGCAAGAGCAGGCAGTCCCCAGGTCTGTCGGTGCACCTGTGCTTGAACACATGACAGGAGATCTGCTGAGCCTCTCATGTAGACACTCACCTTGCTCTGCCTATCAGGGCTGTTTTCTCTCAGTGGTGGGTCTTCCCTCTCAGAGAAGATGCTCTTCCAGGTCCTTTGACAACTGTCTTCAAGTGAGGGAAGGAATTTATGTGAAGATGCAAGATAAGGGCACAAGAATGTGGCCTGTGATCAAACAGGATCGGAATGATGAGTTCAGCCACGGCCTTGAAAGCACCATTTCACCAGTCTAACTGTAAGGAAAAGTGAGAATCCAGGAAACCTCTTGTAGCTTTATGCAACATTTCTATCACACGTTTCCCCATAACTTGCATGGAAAAGTTGTATCATAACTACAAAACAGAATTTCTTTCCATCTGACAGATACGTCAATTACTTCAAAACTTACTTCATATACTGCAGCACTCAAGGAAGAGTGGTTCTGCTAACCCCCTTTTCTTCCTCTAATTCACTACTTACTTTAAATGGATTCATTCAGTCCCTGAAATGTCACACAGGAAAGGGAAAATCCATGAGATATTTACTCAGTACATTTCTACCTGAACTTTTCCAGGTGCCCTGTGTTATGCAGAGCTTGGAACAAGAATTACCAAGTCTGGAGGACATTATATCTACATTTTGGAGACACTAGGGCCTCTGCCAAGCTTCTTATTCCTGTGGGCAGAATTTTTTGCTATCAGGTAAGAGATTTTGTTTGTTTGCCTTTTCCCTGACTGCAGTGATGCTTAAAAAACCTAAAAGTTATGATGCCAGATAACAGTCCAGGCAGTTTGTAAAGGAAAGAGTAGAAACAAGCTGAATGATTTGAAGATTTTTTCAGTGATAAAAGGAAGTAGGCAGAGTGAATCACCAGTTATACATATTTCATGTGTTCTGTACTTGAAAATCATCTTTCTCCTCCCCTGACAGGTGGTATCCCCCGAGAGCTGTGGTGTTTTTTAGAGACTGACAATAGGTGCCAGATTTATTTCAGATCTTCTGTTTTCATAGTGAAACTTTTTCAGGTTCTCCAGATTCAGAAAGTGGAGATCACTTTCTGGCTTAACCCTGGGTTTAATATTTTAGAAAATTTAACGTTAAAAAGAAAGTCCTCACTGTCAATAACCTGTGTCCTGCGTGTAAGAGGAGATGACAGGACATATGAACCATACTGCATTGCTCAGTATGACTAATCTCAACTTTTGCTTTCAAGGTGGGAATGAATTTTTATTTTTTTATTTATTTATTTTTTTTCAGCATGTGGGTTTTAACCCATTTAACTGAGGGAAAACCTAAGAAAAGGGCTTTATGGGAATTCATTTATGGGTGAGCAGGGTTAAGCTGGGTGGGGAAACTTCTCTCCTTCCTACATTTTGTGCAGTTTTACATAATGTCACTTTTCGGCCATCACAGACCAGTTTGCCCTCAGTTTCCCCCCGCCACTCTCTCTCCAGGCCTGCCAACAGTGCTGTGGTTTCTTTGGCATTTGGACGCTACATGCTGGAGCCATTTTTTGCCCCCTGTGCAGCCCCTGTCCCTGCAGTGAAGCTCGTGTCTCTTCTGGGCTACTGTAAGTACTAACATTTAGGGGATTGTTGATCCTGGGGCCTCTCTGAGCAGGGGCACTTATGGGGTGTTTTCTTCTGGGAGAACTGTGGGATTGGGATCTTGTCTTACCTCCTTGGCTATCCAAAACTTTCTGATTCAAGGTGATGGGTTTGGGTGGCTATATTCTCCAAGAATGGGCATGGGCCTCCCTGCTGACCAGCTAGAACCCTAGGTGAGGGGGATTTTGCCAGGTTTGGGAGCAGAAACTCATCACATATAACTGTACAAATGTGACCTGGGTTGAGGGGGTAAGGCTCAAGATTTTGGACTCCTTTCCTGGTGCATCTAGCCTGTCAAGCTGTCCTAGTTGCTACTGATTGGTGTGTGCTGGCACAGGGAATGCTATGAAATGGGCTGCTGAGTTGTCTTTGTACCTTCAGGCCTTTCTCCCAGGCAGGTGTGAATCACCTGGCAGGAGCCAGGCCCCTGGTCCCTTCTAGGAGGATATCTCAGCTCCCCCTTCAAATGCTGTATGCTGGACCACACCTGTAAACTTTTCTGACCTCTCTCACCCCAAGCATCCTCTCTAAAGTGTAAAGTTGCAGCTTTCTCCCCAGCACCCCTAGAGCAGGGAGTGCCGCTCTGTTTTTTCCTGCATGTGTGGAGCATGGGCTACAACTGTAGCAATGTGCTCTTCTCTCCAGACATGGTCCTCACTCTCAATTCCTGGAGTGTCACCTGGAGTGCCCGGCTGCAGACAGCTCTCTCCATCATCAAACTCCTGGCTCTTGCACTCATCATCGTGCCTGGGATGATGCTGCTGGCCCAGGGTAGGTGTGCTGCTGCGTGGCTGAGGGAGGGTGCTCAGCATGTCTACCTGTCACAGCTTTTGTCGGTCCCAAATGACAAGTGTGGTGCTCATTGAGCTGGCAGGAGCTTTCTCTGTCCATGTGCTGATATGAATTAACTGGGAGCTGAGACCAGCATAGTTGGCACTACACTGTACCACTGCATTGGGCTGATGCCCCTGGTTGGGTGGTGCTTTCTCTGAAACTGAGTGGGTCGGTGCCTGAGGCCATGTGATCCTACCCATGGCTATACAGCTATCTTCCTCTGCAGATGAGTTTCCTTTGGTGTCAGACTTGCCTGTTTTCAGTGTGGCTTGAAATCTTTGCAAAGCACACAAAATTTGATGGACAATAGGGATGTGTGACAACATCCTATGGTGACCTGAGCCAGTCACAGCTGTGCAATGAGTTACCAGCCCTCAGCTGGGCCCTGGTAATGGAATCTCTAACTTTTCTGTGGCTTAAACTAATGGGGTTTTTACCTTCAAATCGAGACTGGGAATAATTTACTAAACTTACAATACGCTCACGCATGCCTGCATGCTCACATCCAGAGCTGGGGGAAAAACACCCTGCCAGTAGTATCTTCTGGGGATGGTACAAGAGTATTGGCTTTAATCCAAGCCTCAGTTTATAGAAAAGCCCAAGGCATTCCCACTCAAGGGATGAAACCAGCTCCTCTTCATGCTATTTCCTTCCTCTGCAGAGAAAACACCACAGGCAGTGTGCACCATGCTCATGTTTCTTTCTGATGTCTGGAGCTGGCTCCTTTGAACAGGCAAAGAACCCCTCTGGCTAGCAGTCCTTCTGAGTTGAGGCACTGCCCTGCGGCCAGAAATCCCAGGGCATTGTTGTTAGGCATTCCTTTAAACGGCAGTCTGCAGCCCTGGCACCCTCTCCTCCTGTGGGGGAGGGTAAGTGCAAGTGACATCTGGAGGGAGAATTCATCAAGAGATCCTAATATGACAGGTTGTATTTGATGTGACTCATGGGCGACTGTAAATCAATCATTAACGCATTGCAGACAATAAATCCTTTTTATGCACCATCACTTCTTAGCCATCATTTCAGAACATGAAAAGAGTACCCCAAAAGGTCCAGTCCTATATTTGGGTTAGTTTTCTTCAAATCTATTTTCACATTGACTTTTTTTGCTTGTTTGGTTGGTTTTTGTGCTCAAAAGTCAGGTATGTGCTTTTCAATCAGTTTGCCTGACTCCACTGCCTTGTTCTGTTTTGTTGTGGGTTTTTTTTCCTTTTGTCCTTTCCTCTGCCATTATGTTCTCTTTTGCTTAGGTTTGTCTTAGATACTCACTGGGCCAGCATTTCAAACCCAGGTGCCCACATCTTGTCATTGAACTTCTTGGAGAAGCACCTCCATAGAAGTGGCCTGAATTTATGTGCTCTATGCCACTTCCTCCCTTTCCTGGTGAGGCCCAACTGGGCAAGCTCTGCACCTCTTGCTTTTCACAGGCTTTAATATGAAAAACTGTATATAGATGCGGAGCCAAAACTTGGGCCGGCCTGATTTGAAAATGTCGGAAATGCAACTCCTGAATTTCCAACAAACAAAAACAAACCGAAGACTGTATTTGAATGAAAGCCCATTAGGTGTTCTCCCTTCCCTAAGATTTTTGGGAGTTAGAGAAAATATGTTTCATAGCCAAAATCCTGAGCTGGAATTTTTTTATTTGTTTGGGGCTTTTTTGTTTTTCAAGAAAACTTGTAGGAAAATGAGGTGGGGGAGGAAGGAGTGTATATGTGTGTGTGTGTGTGTGTGTGGTAAAATAGGATCTCTATCTGAGCCATGTGTACTTTCGAGATTTTATTCACTCTGTGTCCTTCTCCTGTGGGCAAGCAACTGTGCTAGCCCCGGGAGACCGGGGCCAGGCTGGCAGTGCCTGCTTCCCATCCCTCCCCTACCCTAGTTCCCATGCTCTGGCCACTGCAGGGCCTAAAGAAAGGACAGGACAATGTGTCCTCTCATCTCCATGATCTTCCCCATGGCAGGCACTGTTGGAAACAGAAGTGGCTGTTGCCATTGCCCTTCCTGAAATGTCTCCTGTAGCTGGACAAGGGATGGAATTTTTCTGTCACTTTAGGGAACTAAATGTATCAGCACAGCACTTCAAATTCATTTCATTGCTTTAATTTAAATACCTGGCTCTAAGGAAGTCACAAACACTTTTCCCAGGTCTGGGCAAAGAGGTACAAGGGATGTTATCCCACAGGGAAGGAAGTCCATTTTCTTGTTCTGTGGTTATGTCTTCTGCAGGCCACACCGAACATTTCCAGGATGCTTTTGACAGACAGTCACTGGTTTGGGATAAGCTTCCCCTGGCTTTTTATGCAGGCATGTTTGCATATTCAGGCTGGTAGGTACGATGGGAGGGCTCTTCATGGGCAGCAGGCAGGTAACCTCAGTAGAACTCAAACTCTCTCCCTTGTTTCTTCCCACCACGCAGGTTTCAGACCAGCTTTGTGCGTGAAGAGTTGGTCAGACCTGAACGGTAAGGCTGGGATGAAGTTGTCCTGGGTTACCAGCCCCTGGGGTACTGCAGCCTTCCCAAATGCAGTATGGAATGAATAAGTTTGTGGGTTCACCTAACCTATGCCAGCTACAATCTGCAGTAATACTGTGCATAGCAAGGGATAAGAGCTGCTTGTTTGTGTGTCTGTCTTCCCTTTTCTTGCAGAAATATTCCCCTGGCTGTCATCGTGTCTGTGATCACAGTAATTGTGGGCTACATGCTCACCAATGTTTCCTATTACACAGTCCTGGGAAGGGAAGACGTTCTGGCTTCTCCTGCTGTTGCTGTGGTGAGTTGTCACTCCTGCTGTTATCTCTTCAGTATGGTCAGCTTATGCTGACCATGGTCATGCCAAGTCTTTTGGAGGTAGTTTTCCTATTAAATGCTTTATTGCATTGTAATTTTTCTGCATTACCGGGCAACAGTAACTTCTAGTCTTGAGTAAAAGATAATGAAAACCAACCTGCAGGTGACAGTAGAAAAGGTGAGATTTATGCCTTTAGAAGTAGTTATATATTATGCCTTCAATGGAAGAAGTTTTCTTTCTTTTGAGCCTGATGTTGCCTAGACACCATGCTGTGTTCCTAAAGTCACACTTGCTCTTCCTCCAGAGCTTTGTGCAGCGAGCCTTCAAAAGCCTGATCTCTGTGGTCCCTGTCCTTGTCTCCCTGTCCTGCTTTGGAACCATGAATGGAGGAATCTTCACATTTTCAAGGTCGCATCCTGAAGAATTTATTATTCTTTTGGCTTATGGAATCGGGGTGAAGCACCAGCAACCTGTGCAACTTTCCACAGAATGGCATTTTAGTTACTCTTGTGGGAAAAATAAGGCTTTTGACTCCCAGGCTGTCAACTACAGGATGGTCCCTGTTGGCTAAGAGTCTACCTTTTCTATTTCTGTTCAGGCCCAGACTTTGCTATCTAGGTCTGGTCACAAAGATTTTTATCTTCTTCCCCCACCCTTCAGTTTAAATACCCAGTTTAAAGTGAAATGTCAATGTTTCTGGTGAACTAGAGGCTTTGTTGATGTTGGCAGCTGCTCAGTGAGACCAAGTCTTCTTTTGCTTGGGTTCACCCAGCTGCACTGCTGCAGAGCACAGGGTCTCTCTGTTGTGAGGATCTCTGGCCAAAGGCAAACTCTCCCTTGAGGACTTTGCTTTGAGGTCAGTGCAATGTTATTGGAACAGGCTATTGCTAAAGCAATAGTTGAGGTTCAGCAAGTCTTGTAGCAATAAGAAAAGCTTTGTTCCATGGAAAAATTAACTTTCCACCTTCACTGTCTACCACACTCCGTGTCCTTATGGGAGCCTTGAAATTGGAGAGGGGACAGAGATCATGGACAAGTATGTTGTGATGGTCCTGGGGAGCTGGGCGAACTCACTGGAGTGGGTTCTTCTTCACAGCTTTGATTGCAAAAGGAAAAAAATCAGTTGATATGAAAGGAACGTTTCACAGTATGAAAGCTAATGAGTTATTTGATCCACTACCCTGAAGTCCTGTATTAAATACAGGTGTAGAGAAACTCTCCCCGTTAGCATCTTTAGATGGTAGTTTTCTTTGAGGATGAGACATCTCCAGACAGCACAGAGATTCTTCGTGTCCCCCATTGCCCTTCTCTCCCCGATCCTGGCATCATTAACATAATCGCTGCCGAAAGTCCATGTTAACACCGACCCAGCTCCGTGGCTGCCTGCCAGCCACACCCCTGCAAAGCCACGGAGATAGCAATAAAACCAGTTTTGCACTCGTGCCCCAGCTGCTTTGGGCCCTGATCCAGCCCAGCTGATGCTCTGGCATGGTTTGTTTGTGGATATTAAATTTATAAAATGGGATGTGATTGCCTTCTCCCTAATTGCCCTTTTATGAGTTACAGAAGGGATGGAGGCAAGGAGCTATCAGCTCTTGTTTTGCAGATGGCCCTGCGTGTACCTGGCCTCTTGGCAGTGTGACAAGCTATATTATCCAGCAGCTGACCAGAGGATTGAAAAATCCTTTATTATTTGAGGAAAGTGCACTTTGTTTTTTTTGATATATATAAAAATTAATGCATCTAGATTGACAATCTCCTTTTGTAAACTCACAGCTTCTCTTCTAAAGGACTGAAGCTTGTGGCCCCTCTACTTCCTTTCTACTGGAAAGATTAACCCCTTTTCTGATAGCAAGAGACTTTCTTGCTCCTGTTTCCAGCCTGAACTCATTGATGGGCACTTGGACTTGCCCAAAGGTCTCTGCTAACGAGCCACCCATGGGGACACTGCTAGTGGTCCTGATGTTGAGCTCTGCACTGCGCTGAACTAACTGATCTGGGAGAATTATGGGAGCTCAACATTGGGTTTCTCTTCCAAATGCCCCCAAAGTGGAACTCAGTCTAGTGGAAGGTGTTCTTGCCCGTGGCAGGTGTGTTGGGACCAGATGATATTTAAGGCCCCTCCCACCCAAGCCATTCTGTGATTCTGTGAAGGTGTAGCAATAAAGGCATTGACTAGCACACCTGTGCTGGGGAAGGGGGTGGGTACCTTGCGGCCTCAGGTCAGTACAGTGATTGATCTCATTTCTAGTCTGGATGTAGCATGTTAATGCATAGGGCTCCCTGTCTTTTCCTAGGACTCTGTTTGTGGCTTCCAGGGAAGGACAGTGGCCTCCTCTCTTCTCCATGATCCACATTCGAAGGCATACACCCCTTCCTGCTGTCATGCTAATGGTAAGGAGATCTGGCTGTGACGTACGCTGTGTTCTTGCAGCCGTTACTTTCTTGCAAAGACTGGACAAGCTGAGGTGTTCTAAAGGGTGTTCAGACATGAAGTCAGCCTCTGAAAATTAAAGTGGTGGGATGCAGAACATGTCAGCAAAGTATTAAGTCCTCCTGAGCTGGCAGTGGTATCCAAAGGCACTGCCTTGAGGACCCTGCCTTAAAACTTGCACACCTATTTTAAAAATACTGTTCCTACCATTTTCCAAAGATGCTGCTTGATAGTGTCCTGTGGAAACATCTCTGCCAGGCTTTGGCTATTTGGAAAATAAAAATTCCCAGACATGGTAAAAATGCAGGGAATGAGCATTTAGAAAGATAATCTCCATTTTGATTTGTTTGGGTTTTTTCTTTATGGCAATGGTCCACCTCCATCCTAACTGTGCTGCAGTCAGCTTGGCTGACCTGTTAAAAACTTGGCAGGTGTCTTTGAAGGTAGTCCAGGTAGCAGCAGTGCAGGCTTTTAGGTCATGCACATTTGAATTACTCTGCCTTGAATGTAAAGCACCAAAGATGCTGCTCATCTTGAAAGCATCATTCCTTTCTGCAGCACAACAGAAGACTGTGTTTAGGACTTTTGCCTTCAGTCAGTGACAATGTATTGTAAAGCTCTGTGACCCCTGAAATGCTGGGGCTGTGACATAGCTGACTGGGATTGCAGGGAGGGAGTGGTGGAGGTGATCCTTTCTGCTCTGAGGACCATAGTAAGGCTTTAATGACTGTATTTCATCTTCACAATGCTCAGTTCCCTTTGGTTACTGCCATGGTGTGTATCGGAGATATCTACCATCTAATGAACTTCTTCAGCTTTTCCCGATGGCTCTTCATAGGATTAGCCACCCTTGGTCTCATCGTCCATCGCCACCGTCACCCGGAGCTGCGCAGCCCGTTCAAGGTAATGCCCAGCATGTATCTAGCAGCCAGGAATGTGCAGCCTTGTCATTTCTCTTTCATTTGCTACTAATTACAGCATTGCATGCTCATGGCTGCCTTTAGGCTCTAAGGGGTCTCAATCCCTGATGTTCAGTAAGGCATGTGGGGAGCTCCTGGAATTGGCTGATGCTGGTAAATCCAATAAAGCCTGTTCAACATGGTGTCCCCTGCCACATTAGTAATAATCAACGTGGCTTTACCAGGGGCAAGTCATGTCTGTTCCTGTCTGGTGGTGGCTGCAAGGTGCCTCCAGCCAGCTTCTGGGGAGCAGTGGAGACTTCTGAGGCCACTGGCCCTGGGCAGCTGGTCAGCGAGGAGCTCAGGGGACACTAATACTTCCCGCAGCCCCCAGGGCTCCTCTTTCAGCTGCCACATCCCAATGCAAAGTTTGGGGCATTTTTTCTTCTCGGTCTTTGCTTGTAGGCTGCGCGTTTAGCAGAAACCTTGAAGCTTCCCAATTTGTTGGCTGGCTGCACTCGTGTGCTCCTCCAGAACTAGACTTCAAATAAGTTTTTTGCTGCTTCTTTTAAACCAAGCTCCTCAGGGGAGGGTAATTAGTGGGTGGCACTGCTGATGGTTTCAGTTGCTGAGATTTTGCCCGATTTTGGTTTAGACTTTCAGTAACGGCCCCTGGACGCTGATTGAGCGAGGGAGGGAAGCACTCGCCCTTGGGTCGGTTCGGGGATCCCAGTGCTCGGGGGCGGGCGCGTGCTGCCCCCTAGTGGCCACACGCAGCGTCGGCTGCGTCCCGGTAGCTGCGCTGCTCCTTCCCTATCCGCTCAGTTCATTCCGAGGGACAAACGGTGAGAGAGCACCGGTAGCAGAGGAGAGCAGACCTCGCACGCCTCTCAAGCCGATGTGCACGTGGGAGAGGCTGGCAGGGGATGCTCTGGTTGGAAAGCCAGCAAGAGCATGTAAGTTTGGTGACTGGATGGCTACCATATCCAGAGTAACTACTCTCTTTCAACTTGGTGTGGTGAGCATCCAAAATCGGATCTTTATTACTGGAAAAGAGATTGTCACCCTAGGTGAGACCAGCAGCTCCCTCAATCGAGCCATGGCACAGAGTTACTTGGCTGAGGTTGGATCCAGAGACTGAGGAAGTGTTTCACAGTTTTATTATTAATTGCCGTTTTCCAGCTTACTCTCCAAATAACTCAGATGAATTGGCTGACAAAACAGGGTATGGCTGAAGTGCTGAGTGCTGCTTTGATCTTTCACCAGGGTGTTGCTGAAGTGCATGCCCTTGGTGCAGGTACAGAAGAGACTGGGAGTCTGGTTTATCCTGTTTTAGTTTCTATAAGTCTCAGGAAAGCTGAGGGCAGGTCAAAACGAGTCATGAGTTTTATAACCAAATACCAGTTTGATTCAAAGTGTCAATTCTCTTTTTGGCTTCAGATTTTCCACCAGCAGTTGCCTCAGGTGGCAAGCAGGTATGTGTGCATGTGCATGAATAGGAGCAGGACATGTAGAGAGCAGTGGGCTTTAGATGACTTTTCCCCCTGCCTGACTTCCAGTGCAAGTGAGGTTTATATTTTGATACCCATAAGTGTAGGAGGCATGCACCTCACAGGGCACACTGGACTTGGAAGCTGATATGACTCTTGGCCATCTGATTGTACAGAAGCAGTGTGCAGGACAGATAAATGATTCTTCTCATCTTCCTTAGATGGAGAAGTGAATATAGTGTGTGCTGGCACGTAGAGAGGCTGGTTTGCAACAGCCATCAGTTTGGCCTGATGGTCTTCTGTGCTCTTTTCCCCAGGTTCCCCTGTTTGTTCCTGTCTCTTTTACTATCATCTGCCTCTTCACAGTGGCAATGTCTTTCTACTCAGACCCCATGAACATTAGCATTGGATGCACTGTGGTTTTAAGTGGTTTTCCGGTCTACTACCTCATAATTCACAGGCAGATGACCAACCGTTGCTGTAATCTGTTTTGTAAGTATGTATTTGACTTTCAGTATTGTGGACCTAAACACACCCAGGGGTGGAGATGCTGGTTTGTAGTGCAAATTGCTCCATGACCAACAGACCCCATGAACCCAAATCATGACCCCTGGCACCCCTTGGATGCTTTCCCAAGGCACAGCCTCCACAGCCAGATTTGTTTTAACAAAGACAGGACTGAGGTCTACCAACAGGAGGAACTGAGAGGGTCACTTTAGCAGCTCAGCCCTGGTTCCTACTAAACTTTATCATACCATTGGGATCACCAGCTCTGGGTCAAATTTGGATGACACTGCCCAACAAGACCAAAAGTTAGGATGGCGAGAGTGACAAACAGACACTGTAACCCCATGCACAAACCTATTTGCTGAAAGGCTGGGGAGAGGACTGGTGGGAGAAGACAGTGGTGCCTGAGGTCTGTCTGCTTGGTGAAGAGCCCAGAACAGTTTGGGCACAGATGTGGCCATGCAAATGAAAATACATCTCCACTCCATGCAGTGTCTAGCACAGATTTCCTTTGAGTGCAGTCCTGGTGGCACAATGATTTATTCAGAAACAAGAGCCTGGGTTTGAGTTTAATTTATGATTTCTGTTATGAATCTTGTTTTTGATTTGATGTTGAACAGTAACTACTGAATAAAAGAAAGCATACAGCAAGAAAAGAAACAGATGCAGTGATCTGTGACCACAAAGTGCTCCAGCCATCAGTGCTGATGCTCTGATTTTTAGCCATATCTTTAGGATTTCCCCTGGACTAAGCTTCCTTCCTTTTTTTCCACCCTTTCAGATTATCTTACATACAAACTTCAGTTATTGCTGGAGGTTGTCCAACAAGAAATCAAGACTTACTGAGAAAACCATCAGAATTCACAGGAGGCGATAAAATCTACTTACTCTGTTTCTGATACCTTTGATCCTACCAAAAACAAGCCATGCTTTTATTCTTTTAGTCACTGCAAATGAGGATGAACCTGAGCCAAAACCTTGCTGCAAGGGTTCCTAGGCTTGCCAGTCGTGGTGCATGTCATATCTGTTTCAGCCGTTTTCAGTTTTCAGAAGATCAAACTGTTCTCCAAAATGAACTTGCTTTGCCTGCAGAGTGTCTTTGAAACCAAGACCCTAATTTTGTCCTGAATAACATTGTGTGGTTTTGTGTGTATACACAGACAATATTTTATTTTCCTAACTTGACAAGTAGAGAAAGGGAGCATGTTGCAGAACTTTGAATGCAATACATGGAAGCCAAATGCAAGTTTCAAACTGAGGTGCTGTGTGGACAAGCAGTAGGAAGGGAAAGGGGAGATGAGAGCCAATTAGAGATAAGGCAGATGAATTAGAAGAGAAGAGGCTGAGGGATTAGGTTTTGTTTTCCAGAAAGTGCAGATTCAGGTTAATGAGAAGATATTTGAAAACCCGTTGAAACTGAAATATTAGCAAAGTAAGGTCAGAATGTTTTGCATTCGTTATTGTATAAACAGAATAAGGTTTTGCAGCTTTGAAATTATCTTTCAACTTTGAATTTTAGTTTTCTAAAATGACACTTTAAAATGTACAAGTGCATTAGAAAAATCATCTAAATATCAACTAGAATGTGACAGAATAGATCCTGATCCCTCCCCCAACTCCCTAGCTCCACTTTTCACCAGTGAGTTTGAAAATTCAGAATTTGGCCCAACTCCAATGATGTACGGTTTCTCCTCTAGTTAGAAAATGGCAACTGTCGAGGCTTGGGTTGATTCCTGTACATCTTTAGGTGCTGTAAGAAGACATAGGCAACTTCATGCCAGGGCTGTAAATCTGTGGGCAAATGACTTCCTGGTTTGGTATGTAAATCCTCATTTGAACTAATGGCATAAGAAAGTTTCTGTTATTGGATTACTTTGGTTTGCATTATTAATGTGGCAACATTATGTCCAGATAAAACAGCTATTTCCAATCATGTAATTGTTAATCTTTTCCTAAAAGATGGGGAAGTAGCATGCTGAGACTCCTCTAATGACTGCTGGAGAGGGGAACTGCAGAACATGGAGCACTTTTCCTCCTTTGCATCAAGCATTTATGTACTTCAAATTAAAAAAAAAAGTGCCATTTACAAATCCAATGTAATCTACTGTAACTTGTAACATTTTGGAACTAAATAAGCTGGGGCTTTTTTTTCAAAGCAATTGAGAATTATTGTTCTTGTTACAACTGTTTCCTGTTCCTGTGCTAAATTAAGCTGGGGCAGCAGCAGTGTGGTTGTAGGGCTTGTTTCCACACTCCTCTCGCACAATTTAATTTACAAGCTGCTGGACATTGTCCAACAGAAAATCCAGTCTTACCAGGAAAGCCATCACAACCTCCAGGAGAAGGTACTGGCATTAAATCATAGTGTGGTTTCAAATGAGATCTGGAAATGTTTCCAGGCTCTCAGACAGGACTCGGTTACCTTCTTGTGCCAGGGTTTGCTGAGGCTGAACCCCTTGGAACACCTTCCCGCAGCACCCCATGGCCAGGACCCATTGTGAGTGGTGGGGAACCAACCTGCACAAGAGCTTGCAGAATCAGGTGAGCCCCATCACCCCAACATGGCCTGAGTGCACCCACCTAGGTACTGGTTTGAGGGATTTTCCACATCCTGAGGTAGTAGAAGCATGAGGTTTGGCCAACCTGGTCTCAATCTGCAAGACCCCTGTGAGCACAGTGTGCCCCCATCACAGCATCACATCACACCACATCAAACCTTGGAGCAGTCTGAAATCGCAACAGTGCTGCTGTGTGTCTGCAGACAGGCACAGAGAAAGGGTGAGACATCCCTTCTTGGTCTGTTTCCTCTGAAGAGAAAAAGGTAATAAGCATTGAAATTCCTGAGGGGGGGAACCAAGTAATCCTACTTGCTGGACCATGGTTTCTTTATACAGGATAAATCATTTGACATATGTAGGGAAGCCACACTTGAATGCCTCTGCTGACTGTGCAGGAATATGATCTTTCAGGGCTATATATAGGGTGTCTGCTCTAAGACCTGTCAGACACTGGAAATGCAGACAGATATGGTACCACAGTTGCATTGACAGTGAGAAATCAGAGGTTCAATAGCTCCACGGATGACATTGCAATTAAAATGGATAAAAAAATTCAAAAATCAATTTACAGTGGGCTCAAGTGTCCAGTTTATGGACAGTTGTCTGGTTTTAGAGAGGATGGTCTGCAGCTCCCAGCGAAGCTATGTAAACATCCTCTGCCAAACCAGAATGTTTTTCATAGAGGTGTTATCTCATGCCTACTGGAGCACTTAGCTTCAGTTCAGAAGTGTATTTTACTAGAGAGTTCACATATGCAACAATGAAGCTGTTAGACCTGATTCTATAAATCTCATTGGTCAAAGGGAAGCATGAAAGTTGTGCAGCTGTGGGGATGAAAACCAGATACTATATGGCAGGTCAAAGGCCAGATGCAGAAGAAGGTTAGTTCAACTTCATAATCACATTTGTGGTGTTTCGTTTCCTTTTTTTTTAAATTTAATACTATGTCTATAAAATACACTCAGAGTGCACCTTTCTGGGAACTAAACCAGAGGTTTATGTTTCAGCCTCTACTGATCTGGTGTGACTGGATCATCAGGAAATAAAAATGTTGAGAGTAATTCAGCTGAACACAATTCGTGTAACAAAAAGAATGAATTAAAGCAATGTTTGCATAGTCAAGGCTACTTGACCTGTCTTCAAGCTTTATGCTTCAGAGCTCTGTTGGGAAATGCTGTCAGCTTTTTAGCCTGAAAGGCTGGAGTTCAGACTGGAAAGCTCCTAAGCTTTTTCTTCTGTGGGGAAGTGCAGAGTGGAGGATCAGACTTCAAGGTCCAGGAAAACAGGCGCCCGGGGCTGTGCAGAGGTCAGAGTGTGCTGAGCGATGCACCGACTTTCTGCGCTGAGATTTGGGTCTCTCTTGGCAAGGCAATGCCAGCTTTTGGCTTTCAGAATGGTGCTCAGCAGACTCCGCTCCTTGCGAAAAGGTCCTGAAATAGCCGTGGCCACTGGGAGGTTGGGAGGAATCAGCTGAAGGTAAGTGCTTGCGTGCACAGACAGTAACCAGGCAGCGGGGGGAAAATACGCTGCTCCTAGCGCTGTTGGTTGGTTTTTCCGCCGCATCGGCCGCGCGCC
>NW_008668685.1:0-3964 GCF_000695815.1 Acanthisitta chloris
CTGGGCCGGGCGCCGTGCCCGGGAGCGCTGTGCCTGTCGCCGGCTGCGAGCGGCCAGAGAGCTTCGCGGGTTTGTACTGAAGTCGCAGCTCTGCGGCAGCGGTATCGTACGGACCGTTCGATCCTTAAAGCTGCGATTCACCGATAAATTACTCGGTTCGTTCTCTGAGTTCCTCACCCCGGGGTGGAACAGGCTGGGGGAAAAGGTCTGGGGTATTAGCCTGCAGAAAATCATTGTAGGCTTCTCCTGCGCTTAGGCAAAGCCCGAGTTAGGGGAATCCTCTTAGAGGGCAGCTAATGGGTGTCAGGGTTGGGATTTAGAGGTGGAAGAAAGAAATTAATGAGTGACCTGTGTACCCTGCGAGGCAATATGAAATTAAAAATTGCTAACCCTGTAAGAGGATATACGTTCATCTCAAGCGTTTTTTGAATGTCCTTTCTCTTTGGAAGCAGCACTTCATGACAGGAAAGTCTCATGGAGGGGACGATTCTGTGTCTGGGTTTGTGTCTTGCTTGAGTGGGTTGCTCTTGGTGCCTGTAGAGAAGGACCAGGTATCCTTCACCATCTTATTGAGCATGCTTTTGTCATTTACTGGGAAAATGTCAGGTTTTATTCTGTATAGATAAACTAAGTTTTCTACCAGAGTGAGGATTAGTGTTGGCTTTTTTTTCTTGGTTAGGGTGGATAAGTAAAAAAAAAAAGTAGAAATAGGGAGGGATGGGAGATGAAAATATAAACCACCTATTGATTGACAGAATATAGAAGAAACTAGGTCAAGAAATAGGGGAGATTTGCCTTAATTTCACACGCTAAGAAAACTCGTTTCAGGTTTGGCACAGTGTTATTCAACTACACTGTTATGCTGAAGTAATTTCTGTAAACTATAAAGAGCAACGTGGTTCTTTAGAAAACTGATAGAAAAATATCTGTCTTACAAATCTGAATATGTCTAAGGCTGAAGCTTAGACATAAGTTTGGAGTGAATGCTGGTGGGTGTTTTTCTGAGGTGTATAGAATATCAATATGATAAGCAATTACTGAAGTTTCAGAGCTCTTTAATATTTTAAGTAATTAAGTGTTCAGGTACAAAATTGCATCCTGTGTCACTCCTGCTTCGTTGCCATAAAATGAAAATAAATGAAATTGTTCTAGTACATCACTAGTAAAATATCTGTGAGTGCAACTAAGAAGCCTAAACTTGGAGCTTAGTGGTGTGATATACTGTTATTCAGAGTTCTGCAGGCAATATAATAAAAGCTTTCAATGAAGACACAAGTGCAGCTGCATGTAATTGCTGTCTTTAGAATAATCCTTTTATTCCTAAAATCTGCCATCAGAATTCCCTTACGGAACTCTGTAAAATAATCTGATGAGTGGCTCCATGTTTTAGACAGATGTAAGCAACACACAAGTGTGTGATGCTGTGAAATTCTGCTGAATAGGAAATGGGTTGCTGGTCATGACGCTTTGAATTACGGTTCATATTTTTCTGATGCTTCACATGAGCAAACTTTTTTTTGTTGGTGAATGAAAAGACTAAACAGGACCTTAAAAAATTCCAAGACTGGACTTCAAGTTTCTTCTTTAAAGTATGAGTATGCATGCACTAAGCAAAAATGTCTTGATGAGTCCTTCTTTTGAATGTTAAATGGTTCACTTGGATGATATAGTATGATGCATTGAGATAGGTGGACTGAAACAAACCTTTCAGTGGAAACAATGGAGAGAGGTAGCAACAGACTGCAAAGTTCGCCTATATATGTGGGAAGCATTTGATGAGAAGCTTTATTGCATGAATATGATGATGAACAGTTAATGTGAAAACAGGCTGAGAGAGTTAGGGTTGTTCAGCCTGGAGAAAAGGCTCCAGGGGGACCACATAGCAACCTCTAGTAGCTAAAGAGGCTGCAAGAGAGCTGAAGAGGGACTGTTTACACGGACATGTGGTGATAGGACAAGGGAGGATGGCTTTAAACTGAAAGAGGGCATGGTGAGATTAGATATTAGGAAGCAATTCTTCCCGGTGGGGGTGGTGAGGCACTGGCGCAGGTTGCCCAGAGAAGTTGTAGATGCCCTATCCTTGGAGTGTCCAAGGCCAGGGTGGATAGGGCCCTGAGCAGCATGGTCTAGTAACCGACATCCCTGCCCATGGCAGGGGGGTTGGAACTAGGTGACCTTTGAGGTCCCTTCCAACCCAGACCGTTCTAAGGTTCTGTGGTATCACTAGGAGCATGAACTGGAGATACAGGCCAGCCTTGGAACAGGAGTATAAAATGGAATGCAAGAGAAGCTGCAAAAGTAGGTTTGTGGGAGTGTTTTTAATTACTGAAAATGCAAAGAAACAACTCTTGGATGAGGTCAATGCATTGCAGAAGCTGGAGAAAAAGCAGATGTGATAATGAGCTGCAGCAGCAGAGAAAGATAAGCAGTCTCTTCGGATAGAGTAGGAAGTGCTGAAATGGAGGAAGGGTGGTGAATGAGGGAAGGGCTACCCTGGGCTTGCTGGTACTTGGGAGGTGAAGGATGAATCATGTTTTTTAAATTAATTTTGCAGTTTTAGATTCTAACATAAAATTTTTCAGAATGTGTTACTGCAGTTAGGTATATTAAGCTACGAAGGTTATGGTGGTGCAGAGAGTTGTCACAGTGCTGCAAGATGGAAGGAGGTGTGTAAGAATTTTGTTAACAAAAGGTGAAAGAAAGGCCACTGAGTTTTGCTCATATAATGGCATGTAATGAATCTATAACACTAACTAGACTTCTTAAAGGTGTGGCCTCCATTGGACAGGAATAGAGACCACATCCATAGGGACATGAGTTTCAATATGCTTACGTCTTTCTGATGATTATTGGAAGAGAGATGCAAGCTGCACCAAGAAACAGAAACTGGTGTGAGCAGAAATCCTGGGTTTGGGTTTCTTCAGGACTGCAGGTTTGGATTTGTGCAGTTGTAGGTGTGAGAAGTTAAATACTTTAAATACAAATCTGGCAGGATGAGTTGAAGTCTCTACTTTATTCATTGCTTTGTATTGCTTGGAATAATGCATTCAGAAAGCTTCTTCCATAAAAGAAAGTAAGCCCTAAAGCTTTACTAATCCGTTATATCAGTCTTTCTAAAGCATTTGTGTTAAATCAGCGTTAATTCACGCTGAATTTATTTAAGGTTCTCAGGGCTTTATTTGATACTCGTCCTTTTTTAACATTTTAACAGACTTGCAAAATGTGCAAGATGAAACATACGTTCATGTTTCCATTTCTGTTCTGAAAAGGAACTTTACAGTTCAAAGCAGAATAGCTAATATGACTGAAGTTGAGGAGGTTGTCCTGAAAAACTGTTTTCTTATTTGAAGTGTTTCAGTAACAGTGTGTTTAGATTAGACAGACACTGAACTGTGGAAATACTTCTCCAGCTGAAGCTTGTTTGAGAGTCATGCTTTTTAAATGTCATGCCACTGGTCCAGGTGATGCCGAGAAAAGGCTGAAAAAGAACTACCCCCAGACTTGTATCTCAGAGGTAGCAGGTATTTGTTTATTCAGCGCTGGGCACAAGGGGGATCTCTCCACCAAACTTGCGCAACCAGAGACAAAAACTTCACAGTTTATATACATTAAAGAATTCATACATATTCATTATTTCCAGGAATAGGTGGTCATTATTACAATTAGTTCTTGGAAATCATTATCATTATCTCCTCCTTCATCTCCTCCCACTTGGCATTAGTCCCAGGGTCTCTGGTGGTCGTCCGGGGGTCGTCGGGAGGAAGGCCGATGGTCTTCATCAGTTTGACCTTTGAGTTTGGCACATATTGCTAGGTCATGAGTCCAGCTGCATCTAGTTTTTCTTCCTTGTTTTACGCTACCTAAGCTAAAATAATGCCCTAAGTTCTACCCTTTTCATGCTGAATAAACTAAGACAATTCCTTATTAATCAACCTTTCTCTTCTTATTTATTCAGGTGCTCTCT
>NW_008668685.1:4013-4269 GCF_000695815.1 Acanthisitta chloris
GGAAGAGACCTTAGACCTCATCTTGAAAAAAATCCCAAAGTATAATTTACTGTACTGTTTCCAGTCTTATAAGTTCTCAGCAATGTGTTAACATGATGTTAAAAAAGACTGAAAGGTAAACACTCATACTTGAATGCATGCATATGTATTAATAATAAATGTATTCTTTATATAAAAGCAGTTCTTTCTATATAAAGAAATATATTTAGGTGTATGCATGCATGTATATAATATATTATATAAAATATCATGTATT
>NW_008668686.1:0-2885 GCF_000695815.1 Acanthisitta chloris
TTTTTTTTTTTTTTTAAAATCTTCCAGACCTTGATGTCTCTCCTTGTGTAGAAGACACCAGACTGTATTCAGAGGAGCTCTGAATTGTAGCTGACACACATGCTCACTACTCATACTTCAGCACAGTGAAACAGAGACACAGCCAAAGTGAATTTTGGACTTACATGAGGAAAGATTACTCATGGAAAATTCCTCCTCTGAATTTTTCCAATTGCATTAACAAAGTAATGCTTATTAAGCAAAGCCCTGTGCTACACACTGACATTTCTAAGTATGAATTTCATAGAACGTAGAATCAGAGAACCATCAAGGTTGGAGGGCACCTCTAAGATCATTAAGTCCAACCATTAGACTGTCACTCCACTGTAACACCTAAACTCTAAACCAGATCCTCCAGCACCAGATCCAGACACCTCTTCAACACTTCCAGGGATGGTGACCCCACCACCTCCCTGGGCAACCTATTCAAGTGCCTGAACACGCTAACAGTGGAAATTTTTTTCTAATGTCTAATCTGAATCTCCCCTATCTCATCTTATGACCATTCCCTCTAGTCCTCTTGCTGCGGGCATGGCAGGACATACCATCCCCCACCTCTCTACAACCCCTTTCAGGTAGTTGTAGAGAGTGATGAGGTCACCGCTGAGCTGCCTCTTCTCAAGGCTAAACAATTCGAACTTCTTCAGCCATTCTGCATACAACATGTGTTCTATGCCTTTTATGAGCCTTGTCCTTCACTGGACTCTCTCTCGTGCTTTAATGTCCTTTTTAAAGTGAGGGGCCCAAACTTGAACAAAGTACTCGAGGTGTGGCCTCACCAATGCTGAGTACAGAGGGATGATCACTTCCCTAGTCCTGCTGGCCACACTATTCTTGATACAGGCCAAGATGCCGTTGATCTTCTTGGCCACGTGTGCACACTGTTGATTCATATTGAGTCAGCTGTCCACCAGCACTCCCTTTCTGCCCTTGTAGCAGTTGAAATTGAGTTCATGTGTCAGTTTGAGAGCAGAAACTACATCCTTGTGGAACAAGGACATGCTTTTAGCAATCAGGAGAGAAAAATATTCCTTGTGTGGCAATGAGGCAAGCACTGAGCATATGAATGAAGGCGTCTGAAATAGTTTGGTGGAAATAGTTCCTTGATCAGACTGTTTTCTAAAGTAATCATTACTTGTCAAGAATAAATAACTGATTTTGTCTTGAGCAAATGCTGGCAATCTCGAAAAGAATGCTGAATCATAAAATCATGGAATCACAGAATAGTTTGTGTTGCAAGGGATAGAATCACAGAATATTAAGGAGTTGGAATACACCTTGAAGATCATCTAGTCCTAACCACCCATATCATGGTCAGGGACATTTCCAACTACATCAGGTTGCACAAGGACTTATCCAGTCTGGCTTTGAACACTGCCAGTGTTGGGGAATCCACATCCCCCCTTCACAACCTGTGTCAGTGTTCCACCACCATCACAGTAAAAAATTTCTCCCATATATCTAACCCAAATTTCCCCTCTTTCAATTTGTACCCATTACTCCTTGTCCTATCACTACAGTTCCTAACAAAGACTCCCTCTCTGACTGCCTTGTAGGCCCCTTCAGATACTGGAAGGCTGCTATGAGGTCTTCACACAACCTTCTCTTCTCCAGGGTGCATAGCCCCAACTCTCTCATCCTGTCTTCATTGGGAAGGTGCTCTGGTCCTCTTACCAGCTTTGTGGCCTCCTCTGGAACTGCTCCTTTCCATGTCCTTCAGATGCTGGGGACACCAAAACTGTACATGGTACTCCAAGTGGGGTCTCAGAAGAACAAAGTAGACAAGAACAATCACCTTCTTCAACCTGCTGGCCACTCCTTTTGATGCAGCCCATGGTTTGGTTAGCTTTCTGGGTTGGGAGTCCATATGGCTGGCTTTTTGAATATCATCTTTTTCCAACCTCTCTGCCATGGGCAGGAACACCTTCCATTACACCAGGCTACTCTAAGCCCTGTTCAACCCATCCTTGAACATTTCCAGGGATGGGGCAGCCACAGCTTCTCTGGGCAACATGTGCCAGTGCCTCACCACCC
Organism: Acanthisitta chloris; assembly: GCF_000695815.1. NCBI lineage: Eukaryota > Metazoa > Chordata > Aves > Passeriformes > Acanthisittidae > Acanthisitta > Acanthisitta chloris. The sequence continues at coordinate 2,074 of NW_008668686.1, forward strand.
TCACAGTCAACAATTTCTTCCTAACATCCAATCTAACCTATCCTCTCTTAGTGGGAAGCCATTTCTCTTTGTCCTGTCTCTCCATACTCTTGTCCAAAGTCCCTCTCCATCTCTCTCTCTGGCGGAGTTTCTGGGCTGCCAGTGCATGTGGTGTTCATGTCGAACTTCTCATCCATCAACACCCTCAAGTCCTTCTCTTTATGGCTTGTTTCAATTCGTTGTCTGCCTAGCCTGTGTTTGAAGTTTGGATTGCCCTGATGAAGGTGCAGGCCCTTGCACTTGTCTTTGCAGAATATCATGAGGTTCATGCAAGCCCACCACTTAGGACTGCCAACAACATGAATGCCATACTGCTTGTTGTTACCAGTAACTATTCAATGTTTGCCTCAAGGCAGAGGTTTGTTATGTTGAGATGAGAGTCCTGAGAGTCTTTCCAGCCTAAAGTGGGCTTCTCATTAAAACTAGGCTAATGTAAACTTTTGTTTTGTTTAGTTTAATCATTTTTTCTGTTTCAGCCAATGCTGAAAACCCATGTTACTCCTACATCCTTCTGAATTATCTTGTTCTAAAACCCAGCTAGCCTTAAGGTCAGACCTATGCCATTCATTGTCTCATGATCACTATTTTTAAGGGGCAAGTTGAAGATTCTCTTTTATAAGCACTCCTAGAATTGATCAGTGATTTGAACCTTCATATCAGCTTTCACTGAAGGATGATTTCACTGAAGCAAAAATATGTGTTCCTGTCACCATTTTGCCAATGGATGATGGAGGGTTGAAGGGCTTTTTGAGGCTGCATGTCAATGGTGTCAG
>NW_008668686.1:2944-14558 GCF_000695815.1 Acanthisitta chloris
TATTTCTGGCCTCTATTATTGTCCAGGTACTAAAACTCATCTCCTCACAACATATTCAAACCTAACAAGAACTCAAAAAGTGGAATACAGCATACAGTTCTGGTGTTCCCAACATAAGAAGAACATGGGAGCAAGTTCAGAGGAGGCCACAAAGTTGGTAAGAGGACCTCCCCTATGAAAGCAGGCTGAGAATGTTGGGACTGTTCAGCCAGGAGAAGAGAAGGTTGTGTGGAGACCTCATAGCAACATTCCAGTATCTGAAGGAGCTACAGGGGAGTTGGAGTGGGACTCTTCATCAGGAACTGTAGTGATAGGACAAGGGGGAATGGCTTCAAACTGAAAGATGGAAAATTGAGGTTAGATATATGGGAGAAACATTTTACTGTGAGGGTGGGGAGCCAATGGCTCACGTTGATCAGAAGTTGTGGCTGCCCCATCCCTGGAAGTATTCAAGGCCAGGTTGGATGAGGCTCTGAGCAACCTGATCTAGTGGGAGGTGTCCCTGCTCATGGGACAGGGGTTGGAATAAGATGGTCTTTAAAGTCCCTTCCAAATAAAACCATTCTGGCATTCTATGATTCTAGAACTATGGGCAATTTTTATTGAGATTTGTTGTGGAACAAACAATACCTGTGATTTCTAGCAGAAGCAAATAACAGTCATGAGAATAAGAACATGCAGCAAGGTTTTTGTGCACAGTACTTGTAGAAAAAGCTAGACATGAAAGGGTACTAAATAGGCTTCAGGGAAAGAAAATGTCACCTTCATAAGAGAAACTTTTCAGATGATCTCAAATTTAACTTCCTTGATGCTAGTGCTTTGTAGACAGGTAGCTTGTTCTATGTCACCAAGGTAGTCAGAAGTTGTTTTAGAGATCATGTGAAGAATTAAGCATGAAGGTGCCATTTAATTATACATTTATGCACTTGAGTGGTCGTTGTTTTGTTGGTTTTTTTTTTTTTTTTTGTTTTTTTTTGGTTTTTTTTTGGTTTTTTTTTGTTTTTTTTGAAGTCAGACTCACTGCTGAGTATTTAGTTTTTTGAGTTAATGACAATAATTACATGAAAATCCATTTGGGTTCTCAAGATGCTGAATTTATAAACTGGCAATACAAATACTTCAATACTCATTCAAATGCACTATAATTACACTCGATTCTAAGTAGTGGTGTTTTAAAAATCATGCCATTTGTAAATACTAGTTCTCCCCTTTTGACTCTTCACCTTAACATCTATCCTTAGTGTATCTGGTTGATGTCAGTCTTGATAAATAATTCTATCAAAAGAGCTGGCCACAAAGAATAACATTTTTGATTAAAAGTTAATATATTCCAATTCCACAGGTTCTTGTGTTAGAGCAATACAATGGTCTGTATTGTCTGTCAACAGATTCATGTCTGATTTTTGCTTTACCTAGTTCCTACAACATCCTAAGAAAATTACCTGCCATTCATTAGTAATATTTATATGGTGATTCGTTTGCCCACTGACAAATGATACCTGCAGTCTGGTTAGCTGTCAGGCAGGCTCACAAGATGAAAGTAAAGAAACAACTTTTCCTTACTGAAGGAAAGGGCTGAATTTTGCTGCATTTACTTCAGCACTAGGTTTTCCAAAGGGATTTAAAATAGTGCTCTGGTGGTATGGTGTAGGATGAGCATGACCTTCTGCAGTCCTGGGGAAAACCAGAGCAGCAGAAATGGAGTCATCAAGTCCAGTTCCCCACACTGCAGGTCCTTAGTAGGGTCACTCTGCTCAGAGGCTCACTGAGTATCTTGCTCCTTCTTGCCAAGATGGACATCATAGAACCTAATTTCCTGTGTGCATAGGAAGGATGTCTTCATTTCCAGACTACATGCAGCCTTGGAGACTTTAAACTCCTCCTTTTTTGGCAATATTGTTCTTTCCTGTGTAACTGATTTTTGTGAATGCGAACAAATCTTTTATTGTATATTTTCAAGGAACACCTTTTTTTTTTTTGCTTATGTACGCAATGCATGTGTACATGCTTTGTGCCAGACTTTGGATCATAACTGTTTAAAAAATGCATATTCTTTCTTTCTACTTTGCAGTTTAGCCTGTTCAGAAAAAGTCTAGCTGAATGCGGTCTCACCTGTGGAAGTGGCTTTGCTCAAGCGGTAATATTTTGCAAGAGTTGCTTAATATTAGTGAGGTTTTGTTTCAGAAGGGCACTAAAGCAAGGTCCTAAAAAGTCTTTGCTAATTTAATTGATGCCTCTCTGTTTTGATTTTTCCTAGTTTTGTTTGGATGGTAATGATATAAAGAAACAAGAGAGAGCATTGTATTTGCTAGGAAACAGCTTTTTCATTATTTTCTGTGGGGCTATTCCCAAATAGAATGAAGACAGCCACTGAGAATTTATACATTTTGTACCATGCATTCTGTAGAAAGAGAAAAGTGAGAGCTACCTGTGAAGTCAGGCAAAATATTGCAAGAGATCTTTGTAAAGTTGATTTTCAGTCAGACAAAGGATCTTGCATTTTTCATTCTATTGTATTTATAGATATGGGAGTAAAATTTCTTTTTCTTTTTCTTTTTTTTTTTTTCTTTTCTTTTTCTTTTTCTTTTTCTTTTTCTTTTTCTTTTTCTTTTTCTTTTTCTTTTTCTTTTTCTTTTTCTTTTTCTTTTTCTTTTTCTTTTTCTTTTTCTTTTTCTTTTTCTTTTTCTTTTTCTTTTTCTTTTTCTTTTTCTTTTTCTTTTTCTTTTTCTTTTTCTTTTTCTTTTTCTTTTTCTTTTTCTTTTTCTTTTTCTTTTTCTTTTTTTCTTTCCTTGGTTTTTCTCTCTCTTTTCTTTTTTTTTTCCCCTACTCCTTCTCCTTTCTCTTTTCTCTCTCAACAATCTACCAACCCTTGCAGATATCCTAGCATTTTATTGAGGGTCATCTGCCCTAACTTAGGTATCTATAAGGTCACTCCACTAACTGAAGAGCTATCCTAGATAGAAGATGTACTATTCCGGTATGTTACAAGACATATTCTTATACCTTGATTTGCATAACCTTTGTATATCTCATGTAAATACATCAAATAAAAACTCCACATATGTTTTCTGTTAATAGTTGTAATGGTTTTGCACAGAAGTTCATTCCCATGTGGACGTTTATGCATGTGCATGTCTCACCCAGAAAAATGTCCAAATATTCACATGCCCCACATTTCCCATTTTAACTTCTTTTATGGAGGTTTCTGAAAGACTGATTATTTTAGCAAAATGAAACACACTGATGTGACATGCTGATACTCCACATACTGGGAAGAATGAAAGGATCTGCATTTCAATGAGAACTCTATAGGTAAACTCGTGTTTGAATGATTGAACCCAAGGATTAAAATATCTTTTACAATGTGTAATTTTTTCCTTTCTCTTAATAGCTTTAACACAGGAAGGGGGGGGCACAAGAAGAGAGAGAAATAGGTGTATATTCTTAACCTTCCTAACCCATATTCCATTCCAGAACAGTAAGATGTGGGAAAGATAGGTAAACAGATTGGACTCAATGATCTTTGAGGTCTTTTCCAACCTGGTGGATTCTATGATTCTATGATTAATTTAGCAGAATTCCAGACTTCTGAAGCAAAAGAGGGCTGCAAGAACATTTTATCATTTCTGACATGTGGAACATGTAGTACTGACTGCAGTATGGAATGGATGATCGAAGTCATGTTTTCAATAGATTCTAGGAACATTTTTAGCCTTAAAATCATTAGTAAACTTCAGTTTAGGATCTGAACCCTAAACCCTTGATTTGGACAAACTGCTCCTACCTGGGAGCAATAGTAACTCACTCAGAGGTCAAAATCTAATATAATTCTTGAACCAGACAGCTCAATGTCTTGGATAAAATGACTGAAAATACTTAGAAAATACCTTCAAGGGATGAGGTTGAAATTGAGAGCTAAGCGCAGAAAAAATAAGAACTAGAGCTTTCAAAGAAAATTGAAATTTTGGAGAGCCTTCAACTATTTTGATTGATATTTAAACATTTTAGAGATTAGAGTTTTGATTAGCTGAGACCCTCTCCAATTCCCCTTCAGCTCTGATTTATGGGCAAGCTGAATCTCAGTAAAATGAAGGCTAGATGAGGTGTTCTTTAAAATTACCTTTGAACACTTAAAGAAGGTAAGGAAGAGGGCAACTTGACTGGTGCTAATATGTAGGGGAATGGCATATGAGGGTGAGTGTTTCTGGAAGCTGAAGTATTTTGAATACTAGAGAGGGGGAAGGAGCAGAAAGAACAGGATGTCAGGGGGTTTCTAATTGCTACATGTGATAGCACTTGTAAGTACATCACTTTTGACTGGAAGATGCATTAAGCTAGACTTGCTAGCACAAACAAGGCTGGTTTTACATATGTAAGATGAAGTTTGGTGGAGGTTTTTGGGTTTTGTTAGGAAGAATTTTGTTCTTCTCAGTGTACTTAAAAATGGCATTCTCTTTTTGGTGTTTAAAATTGATTGTTTTAGCCCATCCAAGGTTACTTTGATAGAAATTTTGTAACACCCAGGAAGCAGCTAGACACCCCCAGGGGAAACTGTGGAAGGGTGATTCATGAAGAATTACCCCAGTGGCTCATCACAGAATCTCAGAATGATTTGGGTTGGATCATTTCGTTACAACCACCTTCCATAGGCAGGAACACCTTCCACTAGATCAAGTTGCTCCAAGCCCCCTCCAACCCAGCCTTGAACACTTCCAGGGATAGAGCAGCCACAGCTTCTCTGAGCAGCCTGTGCCAGGGTCTCATCACCCTCGCAGTCAAGAATTTCTTCCTAATATTCACTCTAACCCTGCCTTCTGTCAGTGTGAAGCTATTCCCTCTGGTCCTGTCCCTCAAGGCCCTTGTCCAAAGTCCCTCTCCATCTCTCTTGGAGCCCCTTTAGGCACTGAAAGGGACTCTAAGGTCTCCCCAGAGCCTTCTCTTCTCCAGGCTGAACAACCCCAACTCTCTTAACCTGTCTTCATATGTGAGGTGCTCCAGTACTCTGATTATTTTTGTGGCACTCCTCATCATGGACTAGCATCCTGTAATACTGAAGTGGATAGAATAAAATCTGTACATGATCATGGTCTTTCCAGTCTTCCCCAATATTTTACTCTTCACATTGCCATTCAATTTAATACGGTGATACGTGCTAACATTGGCATCATTAGACATCAGCAGAAAAGGATAAAAATGCCCCTTAGGGCAATATCCAATTCTACAAATGGTCTCAGTCATGCTCTCCTTACAGCTGATGGCATAGGAACTGTCTCCACTCAAGGATGTGCCCTGCTCTTGTAAATGACTGCACGGGAGGTACACATGAAGCCAGTGTCTCACCCCAACAGGCTGCTGCGGTTGTCTCATCCTTGTAAGAAAAGACATGGGTGCAGAGGAGATTGCATATGACAGTTGTTTGAAAACATGTTCCTTAAATGAAGTAAAGAATCTGCCATAAGTAGATGATCCCTAAGTAGATGATCCCTCAGAGAGTGGTAGCTGCCAAAATCATGAGTTAGGTCATGATGTTTGCTGAAGATTTTAATATTTTGCAGCTGGAAAATGCATATAACAGCATATTCCTGCCCCATATTTGTGCTGAGATCGAAGGCATGGAGACAAACAAATACTGACTGGCTCAAAATCTTCCTTGCAGATATTGTGGATTTGTTTCTTGACAGCCTTTATTATGGCAAGAGGAACTGTTGAGGTGTTATGAGTGCAGATGATTGAATCTGACTGTTGGGGATTGTTCAAGTTTTCCTAGTTGCTTAAACAGCCGTAGGGCATCTTGGATTGGGTTCAACTTCATAGCTTGGACATAAATCTCAATTATCCTCTATTCTTGGCACTGGTCTTTGTTTGCCTGACAGCTCAGCGATGGGAATCCAGGATCTTCAACTATACAAATCTGTTTGTACATAGGTGTTGCCTCATTCTGCAGTTGTGTGCTCAGCATTCAAACATTTTCTTTGCCTGTTTCTCACTGACAACTGTTTTTTCCCAGTGGGGAGCAGATGAGCCATTGTAAACCATTATCACTCCTCTGAGATGATGTTGAGTCAGCTTTGATATCAGTCTTGAAGATAACTGCAGTCTTGTGCAGTCAGTGGCTTGGATCTTTTTCTGTTTGCTAGAATATTGTCCCATGAAGGCAGTCCCACCCTTATCAACGTGACTAGCTCACATGTATTTTGCTGTCCCCTGGGACATGCATATTGGTGAGTAGTGACTCATTTGTGCTATCTCTTGCATTCTTTGTTGAGTTTTTATTCCAGACACCTGCTAGTGATGTGGCTGTTCTCAGTCACTTTGAGAGAATTACTGTGGGCTAAGGAGCACAGTTATTATTTTTGTAACTACTGGGATCAGGTAATAGCATAAATGGTGTTGCTTCTGGAATTAGCCAGATCTCACAGTTTTCCGTCCTTGTTCTTGAGACATTTGGCCTCTCTTGTCTCCCAAACTGCTTTCATATGTGTTAAATCAGGGTTGAACCTTTCTGATGCATACCAATCTTTCATGCACAAGTCATAATGTCACACAGTGTTTCATCACACTTCCAGCCAGAGAAATGGTGGCTTTGTAGAAGTATTGCATTGAGACTGGAACCTCAGTGCTCCTCTTCCCCACAATGCCTAGGAGATAACAAATGTCCTAAGAAGGACTGAACAAGACCCTTGCCTGAATGGAAGCGGGAGTTGGCATACAAAAAAAAAGATCTGGACCGGCATTTTATACACAGCCATCATAGAGGAGTCAGCTAACCCTGTTGGCTGTGAATGGCAGATGGTGATTCCTCTGATTATCCTATGACTAGTCCCAAAGGTGCTGCAGCCAATCCCAGGGAGCATATTGCAAGTAGTGATGGGGCTGCTTGCAAGTGAAAACACACAGACACCTGCATGATGATGTTCCCTGTCTACCACCAGCTATCATGCACAGAGATTAAACAGATATCTTACTTCTCTAAAAAATTCAATGGCTAATTTTTTTTTTTGTGAAGACAGAATAAACAATAAAAGGATTGCAAAGACAGGATGGACCACTGGTTTATGGCTGGAATGTATGAGCTGAGGTTATTTTATGGCTTGAGTCATTATGCCATAAGCACTCCTGCAGGATAAATGGGAGAAAAAATAATCTCACAAAGTGGTTCTGAGCCAGTTCAGAGGATTTGAGAAAGAGAATGTTGTGCATTTCTTTCTTCCTTAGACTGCAGCCTTGTCTAGCTGCAGGCATTCTCACTTAGTTAAAACCCATTGGGCAAAGAATTTAGCTTTGTTTAAATCCATCCCTGTTCAGCAAAACATAGAGGCATGTGTTTAATATGAAATATATACTGAAATGTTTCTGTTAAGAGTCTCTGCCAACCTGAACCTCTGCATCTAAATTCTAGCCGAAACTGCATTGAGGACAAGCGTTTTGGCCAATGGATGTTGCTCAAAGTGATATCATGGTATAAATATGTAGAACAACAACTGCAATTTGAACAGAAGAGCGAAATACCTAAACTCTGATGCAGGTGCAAAATTTGCATTCATCTTCACCTGTGGAAACCACCTTTGCTGAAGCTTCATGTGGAATTCTGACTAGTTTTATACAGGAATATACACAGTGATTTCTAAGGATTTCTATTGTATTCACACTGAGTTAACATAATGGAGGTTGTTAAGTTGAAAAGAAAGAGATCCCTCATATCTAGTCCCAGATACAGTATCAGATATATATTGTCTGAAGACGGGATATCTGAATGTGTGAAACCAGGCTGCTACTGTAGCTTGTCACTGCCTGGATAGCAAGGGACAAAATGAGTACATAAAATGAATGTATGCAGGCAAAAAGTCTGAATGCTTATGGTCTTTCAAAGGTTCAAATCAGTGCAAATTTCTGTGAGAACACCAAGTGTAAAGTAGCTGAAAATTGATTCCCACTTATTCTGGAAATATGCTGGAAAACTTACAATTATGTTTGAACAGCTTTATGGCTGCTGAATTCCAAGGAAATCCTGCCACTAATTTCAGCAAGAGCAGAAAATTATGAGTATTTATCAAAGACCACGCTCCTCCCAAATTCAAGTTGTGCAAATCAAGTCATCACATTTCAGGTCTTTCCTTTCCCTGTCAATCCCTGTCCTAAAAGACATGAGCTTCCGTGGTGTGCTGCATGACAACAGAATGAGTCAAGTGGCAAAAGTGGTAAAATGCTATTTTCAGAGTTCAGCTTAGCAAAGATTAAGTGCACACTCAGTGTCAGATACTTACACACCAGACTTTTCCTATGATGGCTGCAATCATCTTCAGACTACACCTATAGAGTGAGAACTGCAAATTTAAGATTTTCCAGTGATTAGTTCATAGACAGCAAACACACGCAGACCTATTACTTCTCTTGTGTTATATACTCTTACTATATTCTGTATACTATATCTAGTATGTATTTATGCTATATATAATACATTACTGTATTCTGATATCTAGACCTACTGGACTTACTGTTTAGCTCTGAGTTGGAGGAATGAACAATACATCACAGATACCAACTCAACTTTATGTAGCATCTATATCTGCCTTAAAAATCACAATTTGAGTACTAGCCACATCTCATTGGTGTGTTTTAAACTGTGTGACAAGATACAAGTCTGTTGTGATGGCCTGGGTCATGATCTCATTTTTGTGTGCCAATTATAATAATAAAGTAGCAACAGCTAAATGTCATTCAGTGGCTGCACTAAGAATAGGTTCACTGAAACATAATGACTGTGTATCATCATTAGAGAGCTGCTGAGTCTCAGAGAATCACTTCTAATGAACAATTGAATAATCACTTGTAAGTGATGACATTTGCAACTGCATCTGAAAGATGAACTCATTGATACCATTGGATTATTAGGAGTTTATGTATTGATGTTCAATCATTTTAATAGGTGGGCTTTCCTTATTATAGAATATGACAATAAAAGTGATGTGAATAGTAATTTCCTAATAATAACCCTAATAATGCTAATAATACTATAATCTTATTTAATACAGAGAAAAAACCCTCCTACTCAGAACCACATATCTTTTGTTGGAAATGCTCTCATTATAAAAAGTAAATTGCTTTCCAACTCCTTTAGCACACTAAAATAGAAGTCACTCACCATTTACAAATCAGTCAGGAGCCTTAAATCTGCAGAATCTTTAGGGATGCACTAATGTGTTGTGTTAAATAGGGATGAATTTAAGCATCTGCTTACAGACTTTACTGAACTGGGCTTTCTCAAGCTTTTGAGTAGAGTCTTGGTTATAAAGGAGATTAATTTTGCAGCCATATCAGGACACTGTATTATTACCTAATCAATTTAGTTTTTAATGAAACCTCAACTAGTGACTGCATGAATTAACAGGGAAGATGGGAGAGTGGGTGAAGGCACATGGCAAAGACACAGATGAAATTTACTGTCTGGCACACCAGACTCTCAGCATATAGTAAATTTTCTTGACTGCACATGTGCTTTTAATATCCTATATTGAAAGAAATCTTCTGAGGACATGTCACCCAAGTATGGTCTTAGTTCAACAGTATCTAAAATAAATTCTGTTATCAAATATTTCTAATTTGGGTCCACCCTGAAGTTGCAATACCTTTTCTACATGTATAAACACTGGTAAACTTGACAGATCTAATCCTGTAAAGGAAGAATTAAAAGTGACTCCTTTTTCTTTTTCTGCTAGCCCCATTTTGTCTGTGTTTTGCCTGGTATCACTGCAGAGCTAATGTGTCCCTGGGAATAAGGGCTGGACTGTCTTGTGGCTAACACTTCACTTTAAAAGCATGCCTTTGGTTGCAAAACTTTTATTGGTGGTAATGAGTGACATAGGAGAAACAAAACTTGAATTCTGGACTGTTTGTGGGGCTGACAGCCAGGCTGAAAATATCTTTCCTTCTCAGCAACACAGATGAGTGATCAAATAAGAATGGTAGTCACTATGGTAATTTTGTCTGAAAAAGCCCCTTTTCACAATCAAAATGTAAGTTCAAATCAGGCAGGATTCACAAATGAGGATAAAATGCCATGCGGAGAACAGAGGTGAGTGATTACACAAGAAGGAAGGAGTGTTAGTGGATCCTGACCTAACTCCACCCAATCTCCCTCCACTTCACTTTTCTTTCCTACCTGAGCTCCTAGTGGTTCATCAAGAAGCAGGCTGAGGGTCCTAATTCCAGAGAGAGCAGGAATTGAGGAGTGTGTGCACTGGCAGTGCCCAGGCCAGGGGTGTTTGGGAGTCAGGATGGGATCTGACTGTGTCCCTCTGCACCGGAGGAGTTGAAATGCTGATTGTTTCCAGCTGGAAACTTTTTACAGTGTGAAAGGAAGGAAAAACCCTATGCTTTCACTATAAAGAAATCCTTTTTCAACCGAGTAATTTTGGAAATGGACAAAAGTATTATAAGTGCCCACAGTGCCACTTCTCTGGAAAACACTACAGAATATGCATTTTCTGTCAGAAAGTCAGCAGATTTTTAAACAGTTTTTCAACCCAGCCTGTGTCTGCCCACAAGTCTCAATTTCAAATTAGGAACATGCCCATGTGCAGGAGAAGAATGGCATGCAGGTACCATGTTAGATGACTGTGCTCAGGTAAACTCTGCTCATCTCTTTTTAAAGGTAGTCCTCAAAGTCCCCATGGGCAATTCCAAACCTGCTCTGACTTGTGCTGCCAGCTTATGGCATCAGTGCCCACAGGGAGAAGCAGGGTTTGTGGGTGCCTTAAGCCATGCCTCAGGTGTATGGAGCTTGGTGGTGATGGGATCTGTCACTGAGGAGTCCCCCTGTGAGTGTCTCCCTCCCAGGAGAATTTAAGCAGAGCACGGGATGATTGTGCTGCCTGATTTGTCCTTGAGAGCACTAGGATTCAGATATTCCCACCGGTCTTTGCTCCTGCAGGGTGTTGTGGAGGGGAATGCACTCCTCTGGGATGCCCTTGCTACAGAGCAATCCCAGGAACATAGACCAACAGAGCGTTAAAAATAAAATTAAAGGAAGACTGCAAATGACAGAGAAGTTGAAGGCAGGACTTTCAGAGAGCACAGATTGTCAGGAAGACAGCTGCTTTTTATAGTATGCCTGGCATGGCTGACAGCAGAGACATTTGACATTTAGCTCTGATTGAGTGGCAGGTGGGGAAAAGGGAACCAGAGATACTGTAAGCAAATCACTTTGGAAGCAGAATTAGTCAGGGGCAGTATTTCAGGAAAGTTGTGCAGCTCTGTCTGGACTCCCTGGCTGCTTCACTGTGCTTAAAGAGCCAGATCCAAAGCCCCTTGACTTCACTCTTCCATTCACGGAAGGACAAAAAGAATCCTAGAGCTCCAGGAAAATTAGCTTCCTTCTGCAAAGGTCTGCTTTCACTGGGCTGTCAGAGCTGCCTGTGTTCAAGCATCCTTCTCCAATGAGCCAGAGCAGGATTTGGTCCCCAGGGGTGACAGAGGCAGAGACAAGGGTGAAAGACCTCCAGGCTGGCAGTAGTCATGTCTGGGGTCTCAATCTTTCCTTTGCCACTGAACTGCTATTGGTGGGGAAGCCCATGGAGCTGATTGCTACCCTGGGCTGTTCATATACCATACTGCA
>NW_008668686.1:14591-17274 GCF_000695815.1 Acanthisitta chloris
GATGTTGTTTTTCTTTATGTGTTTGAATACTTTCATTGTGTTTCCAGCCCAGCTCTGATCATGCAACTCATAAGAAATACTGGTGGTCACTGCACTGGGGGCCCTATGAAAAACTGGGAGTAGTCTCTTATCAGCTACTCCTTATCATGTGGATCTACTGATGTATTTGTTCCACACTACCTGAGCTCCGTAATTTAATATATATTATATTTATGAGGCCTTCTGTAGCTCAAAATACATTTTCCTCTTATTTATTGTTCAGGATGCACTTGGTAGAAGTAGCTAAGTAGCTCAGAAATTTACAGTCATCATTAATTCCATTACTATGAATTTATTAGTATTTACACCTTCTCTACAAGTGGGCCAAGTATTTGATACAGTAAACACATTATTCCTCAATCATTCATCAGCTGTATTTGTTAGTGTGAGTCTTTCTCTGTCAGTGCAAGGGTAAACTATGGGACTCCCTGCCACAGGACAAGGAGGGGAGACAGTGTGAGCATGTGTGAGATAATTATTTGGGATCAAAGGCATGAGGGATACCCTCAGTCAAACCTTTGAGCATGCGTATGCCAAAAGATCCTGGTTTGGAAGATAAAGACTGAGAATGCAAACTGCTCTGAACATTAGCTTTGGAAAAGAGAGGGTTTTGGCAAAAAAATATTATTTGCTTAAGTATTTTATTTTAAACAGGAAAAATTAAATTGTATTCTTTATTTTTGTTGTTTTGAACTGAAACATTTTGAACCATGGACTAGATCCAAAACAGTAGAGGAACAATTTTGTTTCAAACTCTGTTTGACCAAGGTACTATAGCATTTCATGGAAACTGTGATTTGAATATTCATCATCTCCCATAGGCAAAACTTCTCCCACAGGTTTGTGGCATATATGCTTTCTCTTTTTCTCATCTATCTCAGATTCAAAGTGTTGAAAAATTCCTAATGCAGGCCAGCTGTCTGGAGGCCTATGTGTAATTGTACTCCTGCTTCCAGCAGAGAGAAATCTGTGTAGTGCTAGGAATGATGTGTTGATCTCAAGTTTTTACCTTGTCACAGGCTCAGTATGTATCTATTGGAAAATACATCTACTTTTCTTATGCTTTTTTTTTTTTTCCACCTGAGAAGTGGAAAACTAGCTCTGTGCAGAAATTTCTGAATAATTTTCTGGGGTGAGGGTGCAGAGGCAAGATTTTAGTTTTATCATGATTTTCCATGTATCATCTCATTTTTAATGAATTCAGCCCTCAAAAATATTTTGAATATTGTACCACAGGGAGATTGGAGTTTACTGCTAAACCTTGTGTAATATATCATGGTTTCTCCTCTTACTGAAGGGAACTTGAACATCTGGGAAATGTCAGACAGTGAAGCGTTAAGGAAGACATAGCCTTGCTGAATAGTCCAGCTTCCAGGTGAGAATGGGATGGCAGACAGCAATATTCACCCAAGACCTTCAACACAGTTCTCCTTGAGTCAAAACGTTTTGCCTCTTTGTGATGGCAGTGCTTCTAGTACCTAGCTGATCAAGGAGACCCAGTTAATGTAAACTTCTTAGATTTCGGTAAAGCTTTAGATACAGTCCTTCACAGTATTCTTTTGGACAAAATGTCCAGCATACAGCCGGATAAACACATCATGTGATGGGTGAACAACTGGCTCATGGGTTAGACACAAAGGGTTATGATGAATGGGATTACGTCAGGCTGGTAACCAGTCACTAGTGGGGTTCTGCTGGGCTCCATCTTAGGCCCAGAGCTCTCTCAGTGTTTTCATAAATGACTTGGATGCTGGAATTGAAGGGCTATTAAGCAAGTTTGCAGATACATAAAATTGGGAGGGTCTGTTGACTCCCTTGAAGACAGAGAGGCTCTGCAGAGAGATCTAGACAAATCAGAGGGCTGGGTTGTCACCAACTGAATGAAGTTTAATAAGGGCAAGTGCCAGATTCTGCACCTGGGATGGTACAGCCCTGGATGTACGTACAGACTGGGGAACGAGAGGCTGGATAGTAGTGCCACAGAAAGGGACCTGTAGGTCCTGGTTGATGGCAAGTATGAGTCAACAGTGTGCCCTGGCAGCCAGGGGAGCTATCTCTGTCCTGGGTTGCGTCAGGCACAGCATTGCCAGCCAGTCAAGGGAGGTGATTGTCCAACCCTGTGCTTGTGCAGCTTTGCCTTGAATATTTTGTGCAGTTTTGTGCACCATGATGAAAAATGTTATAAAGCTATTAGAGCGCATCCAAAGGAGGGCAGTGAAGATGGTAAAGAGCTTTGAGGGGAAGCCATATGAGGAGTGGCTGAGGCCATTTGAGCTGTTCAGCCCAGAGATGAGGAGACTGAGGGGAGACCTCATCACTGTATACAACTTCCTCATGCGGGGAAGTGGAGGGACAAGCACTGATTTCTTCTATCGGGCTACCAGTGACAGGACCCAAGGGAATGGCCTGAAGTTGTGTCGGGGTGGTTTAGGTTGGATATTAGGAAAAGGTTCTTTGCTCAGAGGGAGACTGGGCTCTGGAACAGCTACACAGGGAAGTGGTCACAGCACCAAACCTGAAAGATTTCAAAGAAGCATTTTGACAATGCTCTCAGGTACATGGTGTGATTCTCAGGTATGTCCTGTGCAGGGTCAAGACCTGGATTTGACGCTTGAGTGTCTCCTCCAACTCTGAATATTCTGTG
>NW_008668687.1:0-3121 GCF_000695815.1 Acanthisitta chloris
TCTGTTTATCTAACAGTCCTCAGGCTTTCTTCCAGTATGTATTATGTGCTAGGAACATGGTGTAAGTAGCCACAAAGACCTCCAGTCATTTAACCAGCTAGAAACCCTTCCAAGTTCTTTGTAGTGTGGGCACAAGTCATCATCCAGTAAATTTCACGGGCCATAGGGTTTCTGAAAAGGATGTTGAACCCTAACACCCTGCTCTGAAAGCAAAGAAACCTTAGCCACATGGACACAATCTAGATCACCCAGTCTTGGCAGCACAGGAAAGTCCCTGGATTGTTTTATTTACCTGAATTTATTATGTAGACATAGTATTAGTGACAACCTAACAAGGGATAATGATAATAAAATTATTATTTTCTAACAGACTTTTGTCATTAATGTCCTTATTAACATTCTGATACAATCTGGCAACAAAGAGCAAATGAAACAGGACAGAGTGAAAGTGTAAAACCATTCCAACTGCCATAGGTAATGCAGGAAATAATGATGTAGACATGGAAATGGAGCACTTCTTAAGTAAAGGGGAGGGTAATTACTCTGCAGACGTCATTCTCCTCTGCTACTCCTCTTCATCTACCACCTTTACAAAGATGTCATGAGCAGAGAGATGATATCTAAACTTCTTTCCTAATTACATTACGTTTGTAGCTACTGGAACACATGTGAGGAAAGGAGCAGGTCATGCACTCCTTTCAAGTCATGTTGTTTAATGCAAGATCAGGGGCTAATTATTTTAGTATTATCTTCCATTATTCAAGCATGGCTAAGGCTCTGAACTTGGAGTATAGATATTGCTAAGGAATAATACAAGGCAATTATGGCTGCAGTTTTCTGTCTCATAAACGTCATACAAGATCGTATTCAAGTGCATGTTAATTATGCAGAATTAAAGCCCATAATCACAGCAACAGGACTATCTGGAGCATATGCTTTCAGACTCACAGGACCTTTTATAACCCTACATACTCTACATGGCAACTAGGAAGCACTTTAAGACAGGAATCTGCAAGCAATCCACCCTCCATGATTACACAGGCCTTCAAAGCTCATGGGAAGGGAGCTGGAGCTGATGCCTGTTGTGTTAACCACGTGCTGTAGTGGTACCTGTACAGAGTTATCTTCCTACATACAATGTTAAGAAGTTTTAGTAGGAGCTGTGACTTTCATCTGGTTTTGAAGGTGTCTTCTTGTACTGGAAAAAAAAACGTGGAAAAGGATTTAGTCTTACACTTGAATGCAAGGTGTGGTTAAATTCACCTTCTGTATATATAAGAGCTACTCTGCAAAGTTTCTCTGTCAGCAATTTTGTCACTGCCTGCTAACACCAGTATCTATACAAACATTCTTCTATGCCAGTTCCAATGACTCTTCTCGGTCAGAATTAAGTCACTGTTTTGGGGGTGATACTGTTCTGTGTTTTTAATATGTATTATGGTGGAACACATGTCTTGGAATAGCCAGTGAACTGGCAGGCTAAATGAGAGCTGAATGACTTTTCTTTCTAATGCAATGCAAAGGTCATCAAAGTCCTATGCCTCTAAAGTGCAAGTATTCCTGCTAAATTAGAACTTCACAGTCACATAGTCGGATGCACACAACAGGGAATGTGCATGTTCATTACCATTATCACATGAACAAGTAGAGATATGTCTTCATGTCTGCCAAATCACCTCAAACACTTCACAGAGGCCATAGGGATGCTGAGAAGCCAAAACAGTCTGTGGCAGCCAGAAATATTTTGGGAACCCTTTGCACTGGTCAATATTTGAGGGTCCTGACAGAAATCTTTTGATAATATCTTGCTAAAAAAATGTTCACAAGCAAATTTATTTGTAATGCAAGATACCTACCCCAAATAATGGGCTTTAGATGTACATTTAAAACAAAAAAGAAAAAGGAAAAAAAATGAAAAAAGTACAGAGAAATATCTTGGGCAGATTGCAGTGCAGATGCAATGCTATATTAAAAAGTACAGAGAAATGTCTTGGACAGATTGCAGTGCAGATGCAATGCTATAACTAAAGTTGTTTAAATTAACTTGGGTTTTTCATTGGCTGAATGAAAGCAACTATCTGGGAATTGTTTCACTTTGAACAGAATATATCACTCTGTGCACAGAGGAGTTAAATTAATTCTTGAAATGTTATGGTTTTGTTAGGTTTTCATAAGTAAGTTTCAGAGTGTTTATTTATTCTACCATGTCTGAAAAAAGTCCTATGTCTCATCTTTTATTTTTACTTTTTCATATTTCCTTCCCCTACAGGCCTTTTCATGAGATTCACGTATAAGTCAGGAAGTCATAATTTGGTTAATGCAGAGCTACACTACTGGATGAATAAACCTCAAACAGTAAATTTCATCCCTCTGTAGTCATAACCTAAGGAACAATAAAAACCTAGAGTGGTCAGGTTCTGTTACAGCAGGCAGGGCAGTGGGGTACACAGACTCCAGTGAATCACAAATAGATTATTTGTGCCTTGATGCGAAATTTCAGACTTCTTACATCACTGGGCTATATGATATCTACTTTGTACAGCAGTGAGGTTGAATTCAGTACTATCCACAAGGCATCCACTTTTAGGAAACTCTACCTTGAGAATTTTGCATCTTCAAGCTGTAATTATTTTTCTTTCATTCCCATCACCTCTGGTTCTTGATGTTATCTATTGAATTCTAGCTAGTCAGGAACAGACTATGATTTCTTTTGCTAAATCTCAAATAGCACAACAAAGCAGTGTTAAAGGAACATCTTCATCCATATGATGCTGCTTTGGAACTTGGAACTATCCATGAAAGGAAAAGGTATAGGATAACTGTCAGCATCAGGCAGTGCTTGCTTTCCTACCATGTTATTTTTTCCATGCTATTCTCATTAAAAACAAAACAAAACAAAGCCAAACAGTAATAAAAATAATAATAATAAAGAAGAAACAACAACAAAAAAAAAAGACTGGAAAGATGCTCATTCCCTGACACTACTCTGACCAGGCATTGAATAGCTTTTATTCTGACTGCCTCCCCAATATTTTGTCTTCTAAAATACAAAATTCTAATTTCCGTTTCTATCGTAAATTTTCTGGATGTTGCACAAGCTATTTTGCTCTTTCTCTTTAAA
>NW_008668688.1:0-9499 GCF_000695815.1 Acanthisitta chloris
TCCCTCTCCCTCTCCCTCTCCTCTTCTCTTCCTTTCTTGGGGTTTTCTTTTTGGTGAAGTTGAAATCCTTTTTCTGCTGAAATCTCTTTGTGCTGAAATGGATAACTTTATACATGTTTTTTGAAAGTTTGCTTTATTTAGTAACAGGTGGGCTGCAGGATGGCAATTCCTGTCTTCAAATCTCTACTAGGACTGATATACTATGGGCTGGGTTTATTTATGATTGTCTCTTTCTGTTTCACTGCATTGGGTCCTTCACCCTGGATTATATCTTTTCACTAGAGATTGTCTTCCTTTATTTTCCTGACAAAAATGGCTTGGTTTTTTTTTCTCCTTTCCCAGAGGTACTCAAAATAAATAATATGTGAATGTTTAGTGAATTTTCAAGCCTAGTGTGTCTGAGCCCATTTAGGCAATGTAACAGTACTGATAGGAAATTAGTCTTCCCCCCCAAATCGAGTTTCAACATCAGCAGATAGCTTGTCCTAATACATTTGGCAGTGGTGCCAAAAAAGATTCTCCAGCCTTCACCTAGCAGCTGCTGTCATCACAACAGTCCAGCTCCCACCAACATGATTAAAAATTTCTGCAATGCTGTTTGAATGTGTTTCAGGAATCCCAGGAAAGAGGGCTTGAGAGGAAGGTGTTGTTTGCACATGTGAACTCACAAGTATGCCAAAGAGGGGAGTAGGAAAATATTGCAAACTCCATTCTTCCCCACCCCTTAAGACATATTCAACCAATTAAAATAATCAGTGTAAAGATTAATTTTGACCATATGAATGTATGTGTGGGAAAAACTTGATATAAAATATGTTATGTTTTGGAAAAGATCATTCAAACATATGCATGAACACATACATATGATGGAGAGAAATCTCAATATCTGGGCTTGATTTACTTCCATGTGCTTGAAGGTACAAACTTCACATATATTCTACATCTGTTGGAACCTGGCAGAACAGGAGTTTTGGGCTTTTTACTGCTGCCAGAGTCCATGTGTATTGGATTATGCTGTTGTCCCACTTCATGTTAGAGACTGGATCGTCATGTGTAGTTGAATTTCTGTCTGAAAACACAAGACCTATTCATCTTCACAG
Organism: Acanthisitta chloris; assembly: GCF_000695815.1. Taxonomy (NCBI): domain Eukaryota; kingdom Metazoa; phylum Chordata; class Aves; order Passeriformes; family Acanthisittidae; genus Acanthisitta; species Acanthisitta chloris. The sequence goes on from NW_008668688.1 coordinate 1,101, forward strand.
CGGAAAACATGCCCAGATTACTTCAGCAGTTTTGAGAAAGATTGGCAGTGAAAAGACTATCTTACTTGAGACAGTCAAACCCACTGAGTTCAGCTGAAGTTTTGGATGTTCAGCAGTCTTCAGGTGTGGCTTCTGTAGAGGCAAAAGCTCCAGTCATTCAAGAATTTGAAGCCTCAATTTTTGAAGCCAAACATCCCCAGGGGAAGGCAGGCTCTCCAAGTGCTCTTTCAAGAATCTAGAGGAACCAGGTGGGTTGAATACCAGCTGGGGTCTGGGAGCATCTTTTTTCAAGCAGCACAAATGACTTGTCCACTTTGATTTGTGGTCATTCCAAATTTTGAAGATGTTTTCCCATCCATCTCTTCTTGATTCCTCTGTCTCCATGAAATGCATGGCCATCAGAGAAACATCTTCAGGTTCAGTAACTAGAAGGCACTGCAATGCCCTCATTACCAGAGGACTCTAACCAGGAAGGATCATTTTATGTAGTTGAAATCCTTCCAAATATCAGGGTTTTTTCAACTTTGTTTTCAATATTTTCTCACAACCCCAGAGGTTAAGGGCTAGATCTTCAAACAGAGCCTATGACTGGCAGTATCTCAATTTGCAAGATGGAAGAGGTAGGGATTCTGGAAGGCAAAAATGGAAAGCACTTAAAATTGAGACATTTTGCAATAACCCCTGTGCCTAAAACGCTAAGCAGTTAGCAATAGCATCACAAAATTGCTCTTCAGATGAAGGATGTGATTTTGTTGGCTTTTCTTCTGGTCCCTATGGAAGCCACCAGAGGATTCACCACTGACTAACAACACATAGCAATGAGTGTAGTTTAAAGCTTCACATCACGTGAGTCATCATTCAGGGGAGTAAGAGACATGGGTCTGGAAAAATACAGCTACAGAGACAATATATGCATTTAATTCAAATGAAGTTTTTAAACAAGTGTATCTATAAAAATCAAGTGGCTGACTCCCAACAAAGCCAAAGCCTTAATTCCATGATGAACCCATTATCCCACTCTCAACCAGTACACAATTCTTGGTTTTATATCAGAAAAAGGACATTGTACTTTTCTTAAGCCACAACCTATATGAAATCCTATTGTTACGGCATTCACCACAACAATAGCCCTTTGGAGCGCTCAAAATGCCTGGCTGTCAATTAGGTTACTATAAGGAAGGAACAGGACATTGTTTACATCACAATGCAGCATCAATGAAGGTATATACATTAGCCAGATGAATGCATTCTGCTGTGTTTCAGTAAGCCCAGTGCAATCAATGCTGATACAATGAATATCAAGCAGTTCTCTTGTAACAGACTGCACAGGTATCAGCTCAACCATATCTGGGTGTTCAGTGTAACTCAATACATGGTGTGCTCCACAGATTGGCAATGTTTTGGAGCACTTTGCTTCAGGGGAAGGCTATAGATAGGAGGAGGGGTTCAAAGATACCTAACAGCCTGGCACTGACCCATTGAAAATAAGGAAGCAGTTTCATACAGCCTCACCATTTGCCTTTGTTATTAGGATATAAATCAGCCTTTGTTTTTTCTGGACAAAGTGAAGGAATGTCATTATGACTTATAAATTGTGCAGTTACAAAACAATCAGGAAATCTTCCCATTTAAATCTGAATAACTTTAATTGTTGGGAATTTAGACTTCAGTCTATTGAGTGAAACGAATGCTTAAATAGAGCTCTTCATTGAAATTCTGAGTCTGAGCTAAAACCTGCATAAAAAAAACCCCTAACAACTGTGAGGCTGGTTAAAGACTGAACAAATCTTACAGTTGCATCATTTAATGCCTTTTGACTGAAGATGAGATGAAACCCAGAGATGACAAAGTGGCAAATTAGCATGGTTGGTAGTGCTTTATTTAGGTTATTGCAAATGCATTCAGAGTGTTATTTCCATCTCATGCCACTATACAGTTCCCTCAGTCTGGAGTCTCAGTCCTGAACATAGCAGTGCACCAGTAGTTAGTACATGAAGACAAAACCACCGAAGTCAAACATATGCAGAGTTCCTTGCTTGCTCAAGGAATAGCATCAAGCATTTTTATACAGTGCTTGCTCCCAAGTTATCAAAGTTTGTCCAGAGAAGTTGTTATGTCATTGGGATAAACCTCTCTGACTTCATGGCAGCAAGCTGAAGCAAAGCCTAGCAGAAGAAATGGCACTGTTTTTGAGGAATGCATGGAAGTATTGTTCTTACTTTGCATATGACTAAAAGTAAACCCTCCACTTTAAAAAAATCTCTTCTGCCTCGAGGCAGATAAGCTGGCATCACTGATCTGTCATTTGGAGCTGCAGGCTTAGAAATGATCTGTGAATAACCTCAGCACTCTGATAGCTATGATTTTATTGGTGCATTCATGGTGTAAGAGCCTTGCCACTTCTAGAATTTCCTTCTTCCAGCCTTTATCTCCAGCTAAGCTCCACCCTTCATGGATTTTCACACTGTCCGTTCTCAGAGATGACCTCTCTTTCACCTCTGACCTCTTTCAGAGTTTTCACCCTTGCTTTAACAATTGATTTATGATGTGCCTGTGAAAGGGTCAAGCCTACTTTTACGGTTTGCTTAAAATATTTCTCTTTTGGGTAGATACAGAAGTGGTGCTTAAGAAGTGCTAAGTAAATAAACTAAGGATTGGAGACAGCTTCCCTTTTCTGCTAACTATTAGATGTCTCTAAAACTCTTTGTAACAAGTGTTTACCAAGTCTTCAAACAAATTAACTGATAACTGTAATAATTTTGTGCCTAATGAAATGTGTCAAGGGTTTAGGATTTCCAAAAAGAGTAATTTCAAATTAAGTTGTCTCACAGTTCAGTGAAAAGGCAACCGCTAAAGATAATTCAAGGACTTGTATATGCAATGGACAGGAAGTCTATTTTTCATTTAGTTTGACAGATCAATCTTCCACAGGCAAAAAAAAAAAGGCAAGAAGGCTACTAGGCATAAACTTTCATTGCCTCCAGCTTCCCTGTGCCAAAACTCCTTTTAACTTCCCTTCAGGTGGTGTCAGGACTGCAGGATCAATCCATCACCTCAAAGGCAGATTTTGTTCTTGTGTTTCACTTATCCATTATTCTTTACATGCACCATAGATAATCATGCAAATTCAGCTGTGTTTTTTTATGTGGTCTTCATCATTCATTGTAGCTAAAAATCATAAACACATATATTTAGATTTTTTAAAATCATTGGATACTTGTGCTGGTATTTAAGAAACTCTAAGTAAATACTGATTAGATTATAATGCTTATCCTTCTTGCCACTGATCTCATCACACATGAAGCAATTTGAAAATATGAAGAGTGTGTTTTGAGGCTCTCTCTTTCAAGCTGAGCAGCACACTAACATTTTCTCTATAAGCTTTGTCACATGTGTCTCTCCCCAAGCTAAATGGTACCAGATGATATTTTTACAGATGCCACAAGAGACATTCTCTTGGTTTCTTAAATGTACTGATTTTTTTTTTCCTGGCCATTAAAAAATTGATTTACTATCATGACAATTTTATTAGAGAAAGACATGATGGTCTATTGCTAAATTTTTCTCATTTTCACATTTTCTTGAAATGCTACCAAAGTGGAAAACCTACCAAAAGACATATATATATAGATATACATAGATACATATTCAGATATATAGCTACACATGTAGATACCTACCTAACATTCCATTTGGTTTGAATAGAAAAGCTAAGGCCAAATTTAGATCAAATTTCTCTCTTTATAATTAAAATGTGATAGTGATTGCATGGTTTCAAAGCATAACCGTATGCCAGGAGCTGGAATGGGGAGACACCAGGTGAACAGGAAGGGTCTCAAGGTCTCACTCAGCCTTCTTGGCAGCATGATCACTACTAATCATTGGTACAGAAACAAAATGCCCATTTCAGTCTGTGTCATGCTCCCTTGCTGAAGTCAGCAAGGAAGGGGATGCTGTTTTGTTCCATCCACCCTGCCTAGGAAGAGCATAGAAGGATCAGGCAGAGCAGAACAGAGGGTTTGAAAGAATCATCTTCCAAACACAAAGACTGCTGTTAGGACTGGACACTGTCTGCCTTGTCACCATCTACCTGTGTACCATCTACCAGGCACAATGAAGTCAATTCATTAAAGGCCCCACTCTGGGCTCCTTTGGCATGATTAACACTTCCACAGACTACAAGGATCTTCGGAGTGTTCAAAGGATAAAAGACTGAACACTATTTATAGTTTTGCTGATGTTGGGAGGGTGGCTGAAATTCTGAATTCCTTTCTCAGCCTTGAGCAGAATGAATAGCAAAAATAAATAAATAATAACCATGAAAAAGATGACCAAATGAAAGCACTGCCTTTGTTTCTGTCCTGGATGTGGAGTGGTGTCACTTGTTCAGAAAATGACTTTTGATCTTGAAAGCTTTCTGCTTGTTTTAGTCCTTTTACATTAATCCACCCTTAATTTCATTTATAGGATGCAAATTACCCTTACTTTTCCTGCTCAGATCATTCAAGCTGGTAGATCCGTGAGCTGATATGCCAGCAAGTAAAGGACTTGTAAAAAGCTTTACCAAAAAAGAAAAAAGGAGCCAAAAATACTTACAAATCTTGACTATACTTGACAAAAACCAGAAGTGGCCTGTGAACTATCCATTAGCTGAAAAGCTGGTATAGATCAGTGTCACTGCATTGAAGACAATGGTGGTTTGTCAGTTGAGACGCTGGCCAAGTGGACAGAGAGAAAATGGTCTTTTCCTGGAAAAGAGTTAAACCAGCTCACTTACTCCTTTCTGAACTCTTATTTCCACTGCCTTCCATGGAAAGCTTTGACTTGGGAATATTTTGAGTGTTGGTGAATAAACACTATAGATACATTTTTTTGTGTAGCTATGTTGATAACTTACTGAAAGCATTACAGACTAACTGCACAGGTTTAATTTTGCCATTGCCACTCTTTCTATGCTATAACTGCTTTTCAACAGCACTTTGAAAAAGAGAAATTAAAAAAACATATCCTGAAACCCTGGGATAAGGGCTTGTTGAAAGTTTTTTTTCCCTCTATGCCTAGCAGGAACAGTGGCTGAAGTTTAGTCATCCTTCTGAACTGGGGTTTCAGACTTCCCTCTTTTGAATTCAAGTGAAAAACCTCTCCTTGATGTTAATTGTGCAGGAGCAGGACCTGTTCTGCAGAAAACAGGCTGAGCCTGGTGCCTAACATGAGGAGCAGTGTGGGACACCAATGGTAACCACCTAGTCTCTACTTCCAAGGAACTTGTTTATAATTGTCTTAAACCTGACTTGATCAAATCTGTTAGGGATCCTGATGTGGAAAATTAAGAACAAACAAAAGCAGAGAATTATGACATAAAAAACTGGCAATCACAGATATCAATGCTGTCATATACATGTATTAGCTGCAGCAATAATGACATATACAGTAAGCTTCTCTTGTGCTCATTTGTAGCCTTCTGAAATATTCTTAGTGGATTTTGAAACCTTCCATGCAGAGGAGCAGTTTGTGCAGACTCTATGGAGTTAGGGGGAGAATAAGGACTTAGGATGTGAGCAGATCTAGTCTTTAAGGCCCATCAGGGTCAGAGCAGATCAGGGTCAGAGTGGAGGCCTACGAGCATCTCAACACCACCTATCAGGAAGAGGTCACCTGCTCTGCAGTACCGCAGGTGGCACCTGGATCGTGGGGCCACTTCCACTACTGCCTTGGGCAATCAGTCAGAGCTGCTCAAACCACTTCCACAACCACTTGAAGGTGACCTATCCCGTTTCACCTGAAGGGGAGGATGGATTACTCTCTAGTTACCCTTCATAGACAGAGATGTTCTAGTAGTAACCACCAGCTGAAACATGTTATTGACTGAAAGAGCACCCAAAAATCTGAAAAGCCGCAACTCTGTGTTTTCAGCTAAGATAGCACTTTGCTGCACCTCCTCCACACACAGTGTGGAGACAATAGTTAACTTCCGTTCTTCCATCTTCCTTCAGAGGAGACAGTCCCTGTCCTCCAAGAAGCACCTGGCCATACTGCTGAGGATGGAGGGATATCATGTTTTACGAAAACACTGTAGCAAAAAAACAAAGGAGTTACAAGCAGCAGCATGAACAGGAACAGATCTCTTCCTGATTCCAGTCATCTCACCTCTTGTGGTGCCAACAGAGCATGCAGTTTGACTGATCCACTGCTACAGAAGCAGCTGCTACCCCCATAGACCTTGTTTCCTCCTTAGACTTCACTAAGGTAACCTGGGATTTGGCACAGACACTAGACAGACAGTATTAATCTTATGACAAGTGAGCAGTATCCTGAGGGTGCTCTGGGAAAGGCAAAGATTACATGGACCTTCAGAGCAAAGTTCTGCTATGCTGCTGGCAACACCACCCTGAGTTGTATTGACTATAGGAACATTACATTGCATACCAAAAAAAAATCTGCACAGATATATCTGCTTTCTTCAGGATTTTTTTGGAAAAAATACTTTACTATGTTTTGGTCTTTCCCCATATAGAGTTTTATTTCAACTAAAACAAACAGGATCGTTTTCTGACATGTTTTCTGTTTTAAAGAAGTGAGACCCGGACAACTTCCAATAGAAATCAACTAGTATTTTGAAGTAAGCCATGGATCTGGAGGCAACACTGGAGGCTGGCAGCAGAAGCCCATAGTAGGTCTTGGGAACAAAGTTCTGCAGAATTTGGACTAATATAAATATAGGGAAAAACCCTTTATAAGTAAGGGAAAGCCTACAGATCCTTTCCCTGCTCTTCTGACTCCTGCTGGTTTTCTCACATGAGAACCGTGAAAGCAAAAATTGTCTGACTGCTAGGACTGAAAGAAGGCTACTGTTCTGGCCCATAATGTTATTATTGCAGGGCCAAATTCTGATACCACTGACACTCGATGAATCCATGTTTATTTTAGTGATGATATAAATCCAGTCAGAAATTGACATACAAGGTTGTGCTGGTTTTTATTGTGGTGGAGTTCCTTTTCTTCACAGTGGCTAGTATGGGGCTGTGTTTTGGATTTGTAGTGAACACAGGGTTGATAATGCAGAGATGTTTATGTTATTGCTGAGCAGTTACACAAAGCCAAGGCCTTTGCTGCTTCTCATACTGCCACACCGGCAGGGAAGTTGGGGGTGCATGGGAGACTGGGAGGAGACACAGCTGGGACAGGTGACCCAAACCAACCAAAGGGATATTCCATACCATATGGCATCATGGTCAATATATAAAGTGGGAGGAAAAAGAAGGAAGATGGAATATTTAGAGTGATGGTTCTTGTCTTCCCAAGTAACCGTTAGGCATGATGTGGCCCTGCTCCACTGGAGATGGCTGAACACCTGCCTGTTCATGGGAAGCAATGACTGAATTCCTTGTTTTGCTTTGTTTGCCTGTATGGCTTTTACTTTCCCTATTAAACTGCCTTTATCTCAACCCAGTTTTCTGGCTTTTACCCATCTGATTCTTTCCCTGATCCTGCTGGTGGGGGAGTGAGTGAGCGGCTGCGTGGAGCTTGGTTGATGGTTGGGGTTAAACCATGACAAAGGTAAAGCTAAATACTGATTTCAGCTCAAGCTGTAAATCTTCCTGCCATTTTTGCATTGCTTCACTATGATGATAAATGGCTGATATTTGTGGAGGAAAGAATTTAGGTTTCAGTAAGATGATGAGAATGAATTACCAGCTCAGCTATCTGTGCAGCCAGTTCCTACCTGAATAACATTTCAGTAAAACATAAGGATGTGTTGTGTCATGACTGTCCTGCTGGAAAGAATTTTTTAAAGGGAAGAAAAAAAAATATTTGTTTTTAACTTTGAGGATGTGCGTATGTGTAATGTGAATTTCCCCTTAAAACATTCCTATCATGCTGCTTCATATTCATTAATTAGTCTGAGGTTTCCCTCGCGTTTAGTTTACAAAGCCACTTAAACCCACGTACCCATTTAACATATTTATGACCCCAGTTTTCTTTCTTTTCTCTGAGACTGTACCGTAATTGTTCTCTGGACTCAGGGACTGCAGAGTGCCTTCAGTGATGAAAGGAGACAACATAAAGAAGGAAATGAATGTGTGAGGGATGAATACCTTCCACAAAACAACTGGGTGCAATTTGGCCCATGGCCCCGGGGGTCACTTTAATAGAGTGGAGCCTCAGTCTCTATTGAGTGTATGGGAGACTATTAACTCTTAACAACTCAGTCTCAGGTTATTTATTTATTGCTTAAATGATTTGTTATTGCTACTTGTATTTAATATACCCTCTGGGAACTGAGATGGCAGCATCATGTTACAGAAAAACTAGAAGTTATTTTAAAACTGATTGAATTTTTATGAGCACCATAAAATCTTTCTGAACAAATGGCTTACCATTAGTCAGAAACTTCAGCA
>NW_008668688.1:9524-10018 GCF_000695815.1 Acanthisitta chloris
CAGTACTGTATTTGTGTGTTTCTCTGGAAAAGAGAGGGTTAAATATTTGATGCTTCAAGAATTTATTTCATTATTTGAATGCAATAATACTTAAGTAGCACCTGATGTTTTCAAAAGGCTGTATAGACACAATATTAACAAAATAAATCATTCCTTTCAGCCTGGGAATACCGTCATGTTCAGGGTCCTAGAGTGATGCACACCTGTTCAGCATGAAGTTTTTTCAAAAAAATGCAATGCATCTACAAGGAGCAATGACAAACCTCCACATCAGTTCTGCTAAGTGGACTAGTGTTTCAGGTACCTTTGCACAGTTGCTGTTTTTTCTCCATACTTGCCTGTGTGCTGCTCTCTCCTCTTAAAAGGTGTATTGGTACACTTCTTTAAATCATACGCTTTCCCTTTTTTCTTTTCTAATCCTGAAAGTCATTAGGAGAGCTTCCAAACCAAACAGTATATTTCAGAGGGGAATGTGGGTGGTGGTGAGGGGGAAG
>NW_008668688.1:10047-22169 GCF_000695815.1 Acanthisitta chloris
GGACTGAAGGTAAAAAGCAGAGGCAAAATGAAATGCTAAGAAAATTAAGGGGAAAATAATGTTCCTGCATAAATAAGGTTAAAAAGTAGGTTCTAAACCAGAAATAATGCAGGTCAGCTTAAGTATCACTATAAGACTCATCTCTGTTCCCTGTTATTTCTAACAGTACACCCAAATGTGTTCACTTGGAACACTGAGATCTGCAGAACTAATGAGACAGAGGCAAAATGAAATGCTAAGAAAATTAAGGGGAAAATAATGTTCCTGCATAAATAAGGTTAAAAAGTAGGTTCTAAACCAGAAATAATGCAGGTCAGCTTAAGTATCACTATAAGACTCATCTCTGTTCCCTGTTATTTCTAACAGTACACCCAAATGTGTTCACTTGGAACACTGAGATCTGCAGAACTAATGAGATCTCCTATTTTAACATCTTGTTGCTTGAAATCCTGTCATGTCCTTACATAAAGAACTATTCTATGTTACATGCTCTCTTCTTGAAATTGAATGATCAAATCTGAACACAATACAGGAGTTCAGACTGATGCACATAGTCCCATAAAATATATGTATTGCACCCTTTTCCATCCTTGTTATAAATCAGATAATCATAATTTCTGATTGTTTTAACATATTTTTATGTATCAATCACATGCAGAAAGTCTAGGCATGTATATATAACATGTATAATCATTCTCTTTCACCCTGTGCATTCTGCAAATTTAGAAAAGTATAATTTGCATTATTATGTTGTTTTCAACATGCCCAATTCTTCTTGATCTCAATGGACAACTCAGGTGCACTAAATTATTCAATACTAAAGATTTGCTTTCAGGACTGTTGGCTATGTCATCTTATATCTACTTTCTTCCATCTCCAGTGCCTAAAGCATACTAGTTAACACTGTTTTGTACTCTGAGTGAAATTCAAATTCAATTTCAGTAACCTTTCAAACTTCCTCCCAATAGTGAGAATCATCAATATTCTAATTTTAACCTTTGGTAATTTATGCATTGGCAATTAGGAGCTAAAATATAGTGGTGTCTACTTATGTTCTGTTATTCTGAAGTTGTTGGCCCAATCTGATCTTTCGGTAGTCTCAGAGTTTCCTTGCTTCTACTGACTCTTGGTGACACTCAGACTGCACCTCTCTCCTGACAATACATCTGTTGGCATTAGATTCATCTCACCTGATTTCACCTCATCAATAGAGAAACCTGACATTTCTTGAGGGTACCTTGTATCACTTAGCTATGTTCCTGGCAATGGAATGAGTCTTCTTCCAGATGTGGCTGTACCTTTCTATTGACTATAAAGGCTCATGTATCATTTAGATTAAATGTGCCTGAGACATTTATATTTGGTGAGATTAATTTCACCTCAGGTGTCCAAAGGGACACACAGAACTTGAGAAACATGCAGTTAATGACATCTGCCCTGTGGACACGCAGCCTCACATGAGAAAGCCAAAGATGGAGCAAGGCTCTTCTGCCTTCTCATCAGCTGGCTTGTGGGCAGTTCTTTCTTCTTCCACAGGTCTCTTCTGACACTTCCTAGCTTCTGCTGTGAATGCAAAAGCATACTCTGCATAACCCTAACCCTATAGACCACATGATCCCCTACCCCAAAAAGGATAAACTTCATGTGAAACAATAGTCTGGGGTCATTTAGCTAATTTTTGTCAGAAGGCAGGATGCTTGCTGCAGGGCAGAGAACTGCAATAAGACAAGGCAAACCAGGGAGAAAATGAAATTTCATACAAAGGAGGAACTTTTTACTATAATGAATGGATGTTTAACTAGCACAGGCCTAAATAACCTGAAGACTTGGACCTAATGCAGTTTAAGTTCCAAGTATGTGAATATTTTTCTTCTTAGAGCTGTATTCTGGCTTCACTAACTCTCAAAAAAAATCTGGGCCCAGAATATGAAAGGGTCCAATGGAGTAAAATATTTTGCAGGAAATTTAGTTGCCCCAGGCTTAACATTCTGACGTGAACATAACGCAAAATTTCTGTCCAGAAGTGAAAGGTGAAAGGTTCACAGACAGGAAAATCAACCTGTAATCACAAAAACTAATTGCCTCCTTTGAGAGTCTTCTTAGACACATGAGCCTTCAATAAATTGCAGCCTGACTGAAGAACCAGAATTCACTAGGCATCTTATTGGTCTGAAAATACTTCCAATGAGAGGCTTCTAATTAATGCTGGGACAACATCAGGGAGTTTGGAAGACTTCCTTGGATAATCTGAGCTGCAGAAGTATATTTAATCACCTTAAAATCTCCCTAATACCTGAAATCTTCCCTCACCACTGTAACCTCAGAGCATGCCCCACATCATTCAAGAGGCCTCTTAAAAACCCATGTTCTCCTACATGTGAGAAACCTACTGGGAAGGATGGTTCTTTTGCCTTTAAATACCAGGAAATTTTTCAGGCAGCCTCCACAATTTATTTGGGTATCCCAGGAAAATATCTAGACTGCTGCACCTATTTCAAATATTGTTGCATGCTGTGTTTGACTGAAGTTTATTAATGCCAAATGTCTTGGGTTTGTTTAACCCTTAGAATCTTTATTTTCAAACAAATTAAAGCATCTTTAATTAGTCTCTGCTTGTAGAAAATGTACCAACTATTCACTAGTAAATCATAATTTTTAAAAACACATAGTATAATGGTTTAAATATATATTTTTCCTTAAATGTAGAGAACTTTCAGGTGAGTAGAAGCACCACTTAAGTATTCAAAAATTGTATGACAGTGCTCCTATACCATTTTCGAACTATTTAGCAACACAATAAGTTATCACACCACACTCAAACTCAGATCTCAAATACCTGCTCCTCTGTGACAAAAATTGGTCTTTGTTCTGTGGGATAAAAAAAAAAAAAAAAAGAACATTACAGTATACCAAATGGCTGCTCCATGGTCAGTGTGCTTTCTTGGCACCCATAATCCTTGCAAATTTTTCAAATACGACCTTTCTATTTTAGCAGAATTTATTATCTGTAGTGTGAGAGTCATTCTGGAAATTTCTTAATGCTTTAAAGTTAGGATTTTATTGGACAACTTACCTGCATAAAACTTTCTAGGCTGGGCCATTTCCTTCAGAGCGTCCTGCATCGACAGTGCCAGCAGTGTATGGCCTGCGATGATGATAACTAAAGAACCAGAATGGATTTATGTACCCAGGTGATATAAACTCTGAGTACTTTACCTGTCTGTCCAGGATTTATGGTAGGTTTCAATCCTGTAAAGAATCAGGCAGTCCACATGTATTACTAATGCAATGGCTTTAATTTCCTGCATTTTTGGGAGGAAAAACTACCTCAAAACAAAAGAATCTGTTTGTCTTTACTAGATTTACTGAGGAAGAATTAATTCAAGTGTCAGGCCTTTATTTTAGTGAGAGTCTTACCCTACATATAGTCTCCTTTCAAAGCATTAAAATGGAAAAATAACTGCATATAACTTTCCTACAGACATGAAAAGAAACAACTGTTCTGCTACTTAAATTCCCACTTCATTGAGAATGCAAGTTGCTGTTACCTTCCACCCTCCTCTCTGTGACGTGTTGGGTTGATTCTGAAGACTCCCAAAAACTGGAATCCAGGCAATAATGTTGTGTGATTTCACCAATTTGGTATTATTTTAATAGAGATAAGTGGTTCCTTGTCATTTCACCAAGCAGGTCAAAGAACTAAACATTTAATTTCCAGACTGTGACTATGATGCATAATACAAGAACTCTGCTTCACGAATTGCATAAAGTTTTATTAGGCCAATGTATGCTACTTACAACTTTGCTCTAAAAGAACACAGGTTTTGCAACTGTGTAGTCCTCCTGAAGAAAAAGGGAATGCCATAAAGCAAAAGGATGGACACAGTGTCCTCCTTCACTCTGCAACAGAGCACACCATAGCATTAGCTATGCCATTGAAGAGCCAGTAAAGTTACTCCCTTGCTGCTTCAGTGTGTAGTTGCTAGCAATGCAGCAGATCAGGGTGGAGAAATAAATATTGGAAGACACAGAGTAGACTCTCATTACATGTTCCAAACATTGCTGTAATTAACTGCATGAACCCTTTCACTTTCCACCTCATAGAGTTTGGGCCTCTAAAACACTGAAAAACTCTGAAAACTTTTCACACAACTGATTAGATAGGAAGTACAGTACTGTCTGAGACATATATGTTCTCCCAGCCTTGATGGATCAGAAAATAACAAGGCCTTAGCTAGATTTAATGGCTGTTAGTGGCTGGTTATTTGCTTTCTTCTTCCAGTTCTTCACTCTTGCTGAAGTGAATGAGAAAAAATGTGTATCTGTATGACAGAAATGCAGGTTCAGTACAGTAACAGTCAAAAATACAATATGTACCACTCAGACGAAAAGCCTCAGGTTACTGCTGGACTGACTGCAGGACTAGACCTCTTTGAAGAGACTAACAAGGGATAGTCAGATACCTTCTTCTGTCCTCCAGTTTCCAGCACTTGGGAGGCCACTAGTAAATTCTGTTTTATTTAAATGCATCCCCATACTGGGCATGAAGTAGTATGAGGTTTTTTTAAAAAGTACAAATACCAACAGCAATGTAGGGAACAAACCAATCCAATAATTCCATTTGTTCTCTGCAGGCCTTAAATAAAGAACGCTGTGATGTTATTAAGCTCTGTGTGCATGAGAAGTACAAACTATCAAAGAAAGTGGTCTAGAGAGATGTGAAAAAATTGAACATTCTGCAGAAAAATAGGTACCTTCATTTTCTATTGGTGGGAAAAAAAGATTTTTCTCAGCACTGTTGAGCTTACTTCCTTGAGACAGACTTACTGAAATATTTTATAGTAAGTAAACACACGTTACTTTTTTTCCTAGAACCGATGTGTCTGTCATTGTAATGTCTCATAGTGGGTCACAGTCCAGTGAGTAAGAGTGTAAACTGCTTGTAATGAAATATGTAGATTTAGAAATGTGACTGTCAAGTACTCTGAGTGCTACAAGCTTATGAAAAATAGTTTTAAACAAATAGATCCTCTACAAAACGGAGATGTGGCACCAGCTTCTGTTCCACGTGTGGTACAGCTGCCTCACAGCAACTGCATCAGCACCAGCTGATACTATGAAAACTTCTAAAAAGGACACCTGAACTAATAGAAAAGCATATCAGAGATACTGGGAAGCATGCCATATACATACAGAGGGAGACAGATAAGGCAAACAGACAAACCTGCCCTATATACACTAGAGTTCTGGAGGGCATCCTAGCTCTGAAAAACATGGGCACACATGTCTGGGGTCTGCATAGGTGATATGCACATCCATGCACAGTTCTTTAGATTGGTGTCTAAAGAACAGTTGAATATGTAAGGGAGTTTGCATGCCCTACCTCTGGCTGCTATGGACTCCAGAGAGACAGGCAAAACTTCTAAACCCACAAAAAACACATAAAAGGAGCAATTTTGCTTTGAGTAGTCACTTCTGGTATTTATCATAAGTCATAATTTAAAAAATGTTCAGAAGTTGGACTTCTAGCAAAAGTAGAGTGAATGGCACTTAAGAGCATAGGGGATTCATTGGTCTAGTCTTCCAAGGCAGGCAGTTCCTTAATTAATTCAGATATTCTGGTTCTATATATAAGTTTCACGCTGATCTCAGATCTTATTTCCATCTATTACTTTATTTGCAACACTGTCTGTCAGTTCATGAACGTCTTGCCTTATTTTAAGTTACTCCATCATTAGTTCACCTAAGGAACTAAAAGCATGTTGCTGCTACTAGATATGGAAAGTTTTAAGGATGTGAAAATCACTACTGCATTGCCTTGAATCCTCATATTGCTGGGTCACTTATTATCTCTACATTAAAAACTTGCCAGTTAAGAAATATTGCTGGCCAAGGACAACAAGTGCTTGAAGAGGAGTCCAAACAAACAGCTGGAGTAAATCAGGTATTATACTAATGGCAGACAATGGAAGCATGCTGATTTACATCCTCTGTGAATCCTAAACCCAGGCATTCTTCTTGTAAATCACATCAGTTTTTCTGGTAACATAGTAAGGAAGTGTTTTATCTACACTTCCTTGTAACACACAGGGCTTTTTTTATGATTTCAAAATTGTTTAGGTTTTATTAGTATGAGTTTACAGCTCTTTGTTCCCTGGACCGTGTGAAGAATGGAAGCAGGGGGACTTGCTGCTATTTTACTTTGAACTGGTGAATCATAGAGGATGTCTCACATTTCATTGGTGTTTGAGTCCTTAACTCCTCATATTTCTCAGGTTCTTTTCCCCTTTGCACAATGTATGCAGGGACAAGAATGTGTAAGTGCCACTGCCACCCCATTCAGACTTTCACTGAATTGGTGTAATTGGATTTTGCACCTCAATTTGCAAGATACAGTTCCTCTGAAAACCAACCCATTTTGGTAAGCATAAAAATAAAATGAAATAAAAATAATAATAAAGACAGGGCAGGCATTCATAAGGTACCAGGTCTCCACAGTCTTCAGCTGAGAGACCCCAGATTTCAATGTACCCTGAAAAGGGTGATTAATTTAAAGTGAGTGGAGTCTGTTTCTTTAAGACAAGCTCATAAATCGTGAAAGATCACCACTTCTTTTCAAAAGGCTCTCCACGGTCTGAGTTTCCCTTCTGGGTCAGTAAAGGCATTGAAGTTTTAATGGCATGCCATGGCAGATTACACGATACAGCTGTCCCGGCACCGTGAAAATTAAGTTATGCCCCGTGTCAGCAATTTTTTCCCTTTTCTTTCCCTGCCCTCCCCCCTTCACTCTCCCTCTTTCTTTCTCTCTCCCCGTCCCCTTCTTCATTCTCCTTTTTGCTGGGAAGTGCGCATCCAAGGAGGAGGTGGGAGCCCAGCAGCAGCTGCTGCCACGGCTGCTGTTGAGCCCCAGCTATTGAGACTGAGTAAATGGAGCTGATGGGTGAAGAAGAGCCATCAAAATGGAGGGTTTTGTTCCTCCTCCTCTCCCCGGGGCCCAGTGGCAGAGGCAGCTCTCCCTGCTCACTCACACGCAAGCACCTACTCTGCCTTCCAGGCGCTGCTGGACACCCACCGTGCTACACCCCTCTCCTCTGCACCCCAGTGGAGCTGCGCTGCCCACACCTCGACTCTGGGGCTCATGCACCAGCCAGACCTTTTCACTGCTAAATACTGTCACAGGAGGCTTATGCTTCCGTTGTTGGAGGTGCCTTTTTCCCACAGGTCAGGGCCTGGTGCATTGGTGCACACGAGCATGCACAAACACACTCAGGAACAACCACAGCATCTCATGTTAAAAACAATACCAATCCCCACTGTCCTTCTAGCTCCATATCTTCCCTCTGTGAAGAGGGAGAGAGCAAAGAACTTATTGCAGCATGAAAAAAATAACCGTGTTTAGTACTTAGTCAAGCAGGGCAGGGATGTATGAGCGGATGAAGGAGATGAGGAAGCAGAAAGGAAAGAATCATTTGCAAACCTATCTACCAATATTCTGAGTCAGTCATTCTCAATCTGGTCTTGATTTTTAATTCCTTGAAAACTTCAGTCACTGAAAATTAATTTAAACATATTTATGTGGAGCTTGATGGTCTGATTTCCTTAAGCGACCTCCTGAGGATGCCCACAACCACAGATTGCAGGAGGCCACCACTTGAAAATTATTGTTCTATATAATATTTTTAATACCTCAAGATACTAAGTTACGACAGGAGATAACCCCTATGCCTCTTAATTCAAGTCAGAGTTGTTTGATAAATCTTTATTTTAGAAAATTATTGAGTTAATTAAGATTTCACATAGAAATTCCTCATTCTCATGTGAACCAATATGTTGGCTAGTTTACCTATTCCAGTATGAGCCTGTCTTGATGAGTATATAGATATACTTTACATATAAACAATATTGTCCATTTGAAGTGCTTGCATTACACCATATGCAGTAACTTATCAAAAGTTTCTGGCTTTAGACTGCACAATTTGTAGTTAGCCTTCTATTCTAACCCAGGACAATGGTTACAATGGGATTATTTGTGCCAGGGCTTACTAATGCAGGGATACCTTGATTAAGCACTTTATTTGTTTCACTGTTTCTGTATGTCTTGATAGTAGAGGATGAAGTCTGACTACCTGCATATTCAGCCACCTCTAGTTCATGAATGCTTGATTAAGTATTAAGGTATTCTATATTGGAATTAATTTGTTAATAGGACTGAGTAATTTTTCTTTGCACTCCCCTGTTGGTCCTAGGCACAACTCGCTGTTCACAGACAGTGTGTCACTCAATGTGCTAGAAAGAAAGGGTTTTTTAAATTGTTATAATAATAGTGTAGACCCTGCAGGATGGAATGATCTGTATGTTGCCTTGCATTCCCAAAACCACGGGCATGTACGTCAAGCACACAAAATATTAAGGACCTTTGCCAAAACAGTGTGAGCTGAACTTCACCAGCCTACCAAGTGTCCAGACTTGGGAGAAAATGAAATTTTTGCCATTATTACTTAGTGATTGCTTGCAGTATTTTTCAGAGGTGTGACATGAATTCATGAGAAGAGGGACCTCTTAGCTAAAGGGCTCTGGACCAAGAAACATTATCTAATAAGCTTTAGCAGCCATATGTCTCCTTATCTACTTTCTGTTTGCAGTTGGCACATATGATTTGATAATTGTATGATACTATTGGCTGGATATGGGGGCAGAATAAGGGTCTTGCAATTTATCTTCTACATAGGTGATGCATAGACATTCAGTAAGACCCACTTTCACAGCACTACAATAATTCTTTTTGGGTAGAGACAATTCTTTTTTGGCAGAGACAATGACATCTGGGATCAACTCATCCCATAGATTTATCATTGAACTTGGTTTCTTGCATACCCCAGTTTCTTAATCCACATCAACGTGTGGGGGGAAAGCAGGTTGCTATTCCTATTTGCGTTGCTGCTATTCACAACAAGTAAATCTTTCCCATGTTTTTTTGTCATAGGTTTGGGCCTTTATTGAGTGAGGAGAGCTGTGAGCTACCCAAGAGCTGTTTTGTTGGCAGGGGGTTAAGGAGAATTGTCTGTCACATCAATTATCTGCCCTTGAGCTCTTAGAAAGAAGGTGCCTAGAGACTGGCCACTTCTCTTGCTTGTACATCCGCACACATGGACACCGAAACAGCTCACACTTTGATTGGAAGTTGCTCTCCCCCTCTCTCAGCAGTGCTGCAATCCATGTTAAATCAGCTCATTCCTCCTTCTCAGTAAAACTAGACAGGCCCCTAAAAAAAAAGGACCACACAAGGGAGAGGGGAGAAATATCTTTCTCCCAACCCTTTCTCTCCTTCGTCATTTGGAAGCCTGTGTTCTAATAACAAATGGTGATAAAAAAAAAGACAAGCCTTCCCTTCTTCCCTTTTTGGAGCGACAGCTCTGAGCCTTGGTCAGGGGAGCCCATGAATTGGACTTGCAAAGGGCCCGGGAGGGGTCCCTATAAATCTTCCCCACACAGAGGAGGCTGTCTGTCTACTTCTGGACTGCTGCTCATTGTGACTAAAGTTTAACTGCTTTACTTTCATTCGGGGGGGAGCAGGATGGGGGGGGGGAAGTCGCATAAACCTGAGGTTTATGGATATTGCTTTATTTCTTTGTAATTTTCAAAGGCATTTGTTTCCTTCATTATTGTTCCCTTAGAAAAGTAACAGACACAATTTTTTTTCTACTTACTTTATTGCCTAATTTTCTTTATTTCTCTGTCCTCATGCTGCTATCTATGAAATGGAGACTACATTACATCACCCAACTTTTCTTAGAATATAAACAGCTACTTCCTTTGGCTACTTACCCTGGAAAGACCAAGACAATTAGTATTGAAAAAAATAATGATAATAATAATGATAATGGTAATAATGGTAATAATTATGTTAACAATAACAACAACAACAACAACAATAACAACAACAACTACTAATAATAACAAGTTTTATGTATAAATCCTACGAGCCTGTGTGTACAATTACGTACATGCATACACATACACAGATAGTCAGACACAGAAATAGATACACACTTGATAGCTTGGAGAAATGCCAGCTGTAATTGCCACAAACTAAACATGGCTTTGTGTTTTCTCACTGATGCTTTTACCCATCATATTCTGCCTTTCTGCTCATGTCTAATTTCTTGATCCCATTTCATGGGTCACAGAGCAACATACCAACTCATTTAATAGCAGTACATACACAGTTTTTGGGTATAGTTTGAATATGATGTCACCAAAATTACAATAATACAGAGCATTGCTAAACATCACCAATGCATGTGAATTCTTATAAGAATGCATTATTCAGCATTATTGCTGCAAAATATAATTTTTATCTCCACAAATTATCCTCCCATGTAATCTGAATCTGAAAGCATAACAAACAATTTCTTATTCTGAAAATTATGATCAGAATAATGGAATTGTTAATTGCAGCTTTCATACACAATGAATTATTCACGGTCTTTTCACAATTATCTTAAGAAGAAAGTTGTCTGAAAACTGAATCCAAGACTACAGATTGTATTAGGAAAGTGAATCAAAGATATTTTGAAACAGAAAGCTCACTCCATCCATTTGAAAATCATGTTACAGGTAGACAGTGAATTACATCATTTACAGTTACTAAGAATTTTACCCAGTTTTCAAAATCAAATTGGATAAGAAAAATTAGACCTGCAAAATAAGGACACAGCTGCCTGTGCTGGGGTCTGTGGATGGTTCTTTCAATCAGAAAGAAACAGTGAGAAAGGTGTTTCTCTGGTTTTAGACATTGGCCTGTTTGCAATACTGTTTGTGAGCAAAGCATGTAAATTGGGCAGTTTGTTTGTTCCCTGCATGTGTGTGCATGGGTGGGTGAGGGGAGTTTGAGAATTCCTAATCCTGCAGCTCTCAGGACCTGGAGAGTTGTACCCCATCTGGGGTAACTGGATTAAAAATCTTTTCTCATTTCAAAGGTTTGATCTCAACAAGGGTTTGATGTGATGAAATCAAAGTGGCAGCTTGGATTTGAAAACTATTTGGATTTGAGCTTCCTGAAGTCTAGATCTGAGAGAATGGCTGCAGTGGATATGAATGTGTGGTAACTGCACTAATGCCTCTATAAAGAAGAAAGTTATGCTTGAGGAAATAGAAAAATATCCAATTTCTTAAACAATACCTATTCCAGTGAGAATAACCTTATAGTAAAATCACTTTTGTCAACTAATGATAAGTGGCTCTTGTGCTATCTGATTTTACCACAGCCCCTCACTGACACTAATAGGAGATTTTGTCTTAATATAGATGAAGCTAAAATAACAATAGCTACAAAAATTACGTATTATATGGTAATTACTACTACTATTTTGTTGTCCTTGTCGCAACCTAGTGTTTGAGGAACCCAAAGACTTGAGAGGAGTTCACTGACCTATCCCAGGGAAGGGCAGATTGCACATGGTTTTGAGCAAGTTGCCTTCCCTCTTTCTCAGCCTCCATTCCTAATCTGCAGATTTGAGATAATAATAGCATACCCATTTCACAATAACCCCACAGTGTTTTGGCAATTTCTGAACAGTGTGTGCAGTGTCAAGGCTTTCTCTGTTCCAGCGAAGTAGTCTGGGAGTGGACAAGAGACAGGGAGGGGACACAGTTGGGACAGCTAACCCCAACTGATCAGGGAGATATCCCATGGCATATCACACAGAATCACACAGAATCATCAAGGTTTGAAAAGATGTCTGAGATGATCAGGTCCAACCTATGATCATGTTGACTAGATGATGGTACTAAGTGCCATGTCCAGTCTTTCTCTAAACACCTTCACGAATCAAGACTCTGCTACCTCCCTGGGCAGTCTGTTCCAATGTCTCATCACCCATTCTGTAAAGAAATTCTTCCTAATGTCCAGTGTAAACTTCCCCTAGCACAGCTTAAGACTACGTCCTCTTTTTCTGTCACTTGTTACCTGGGAGAAGAGGCCAATACCCACCTGGTAGAACCTCCTTTCAGTTGTAAGAGAGTGATAAGGTCTCTGCTGACCCTACTCTTCTCCAGGATAAACAACCCCAGCTCCCTCGGCTGCTCCTCATAGAACATCCCTTCCCTTCCCTTCCCTTCCC
>NW_008668689.1:0-6067 GCF_000695815.1 Acanthisitta chloris
GGGGTGGGTCAGCCGGACCCTCCGGACTTCTCTCTAGTTATTGAAAGGGCTTCTCTTCCCGGCGTTAGCTACAAAACGAAGTCCCGAGCTGCCGTGTCGGAGTTAGCCCGTGACATGCAGAGAGATTGAGAGTTGCAGTAGCCCAGTAACCGGGTGCGTGGTCGCTGTGTAGCTCTGCCGCGAAAAGCACCAATATTGTTCTACCATTGATAAATAGCAGATCTGTGAGCCCTCCCTCCACGCAAACCAGCCCTCGCCAGCCTCTCCCCCGGCGCCTCTCCGCTCTCCCGGCTCCATCTGCAGTTTTCTCCAAGCGAAGTGCCCAAGGCTGGATCTGCCCAGGCTGAGTAGCAGGGGAAGCTCGTGGTGTGCCTTGCAGGCCTCGTCTCTACCTGCTTATCCCAGCTGGCTTTTTCCCAACGTGGAGTAGTTTTTCTGCCTGCCGTTTCTTATGGCCCAGTTGTTTTCCTGTAGGGCTGTTGCACAGCCAAGGGCTCTCTGTCCAGTATTTTTGGGGGGATTTCAATGTCCCATCTTATTTATTTATTTATCATTTTTTTTGTCTTATTAAATACAAATCTTCCTCTGAGCCCTTCTGAACAACACCTTTTCCTCAGCTTTGGCAGCATCATTTTGAATGCTCACCTTATCTTTTCCTTTAGCTGTATCTCTCCCTGCTCTGTGTTGTCTGCAGTTTTAACAACTGTCCTGGATGTACTTCACAATTTTCTGTAAAAAAAGTCATGAACAGGGATACACTAGGCTAAATCATTGGGGTCCTCAACCCAAGTATCAGTGTTCATAAATCTCTGCCATTGAGTAAGAGTTGTCGGGCCTGGCGTGTGTTAAAAGGCAAACAGAATTTATTATATTCTTTTATTTTAAACACATTTTGGGTGAACTAACCTTTTAAAAAAGTAATGTGAAAGGTAAATATACACATGATTATTAATTTTAAGACCTTTAAGTGATGAGTTTTTAATAGTTTTCTGATTGGATTTGTTTCCATTAGTTTACTGGGCAAACTATTCTTACTGTGTGTTTACTTTTTCAGTGGGATATTCTGTGGTTGCTCTTAATCATGTCATTGATTTTAAAGAAAAGAAACAGGTAATTTTTCTTGGAGTTAATTGTTCTTATTGTATTTTCTCTAGTAAACCTACTGCCTTGCTGCATGTTTCCAGATAGCTTTATCTGCAGAATGCACATGTAGACATGTGCAAATCTCAGTATGTGTGACAAAACTCCCATTTTAAAATTCAGTATAATTGCCCTGGGTTATGTTTTACTATGATTAATGGAAATAGTTTTGTTAGGATGGTAAATTTCTTTTTATGATTGGAACACAATTTTTGTTTACTTGTAAACCTGACCCATGACACTTTTAATAACTTTGTTCTGTTCTCTTTTAAGGAAATCATCAAGCCAGTATCTCCTTCAGAGCTGTTTCCATCTTTGCCTATTATACAGGTATGTCTGGTTACATTCTGTGTATGTCTAGTTACATTCTATGTATTATTATTATAAGTTATGTAGGTTTTTTACCTTGGTGTGTTCATATATGTGAATCAAAAAAGAGGATTTTGTCCATTGTTTGATGGCTAAAACTCCCAGCATTGGCAGACTGGTGCATTCCCATTAGAGTAGGCCCTACTTATAATTTGAGAAATTATTAAAGAAATTGCTTTGTGTGAATTTTGAATCTTCCTGTAGTTGAATAATTGCAGTACAAGTCTTGAAATGTGTGTTTTGGAAATAACTTCCTGGTTTTGATGGAGCAAAATTGGGATATAATGAAGTACAAGTCTGTATTTCAGATCACTGACATATGCTAATTCAGGAACTGCTTTTGCTTGCAGTTGTGGCCTGCCTGGGGAATCAATGTTAAATCATACTCAGTTTTTCTGCATAATTTTTTTTCTATATGTCTTTCTTTTTCCTTTCAATTGACCTTCAGAGAAACACAGTAAGTCATTTTTTGTAAGGACAGGTGTAATGTCAAAGAGATAATATAAAATAAGGAAGTGTAGCTACAGAAAATGAGTATAGCAAGACCATAAGCAAGGCACCATTCTCTTTTTATAGCAGATTGGGTAGGAGTCACCACAAATTTTTGCTTTGGACTTTTTTGAAGTCTTTTCTATCGTTTCTTTTTCTGTAGGGGACATCTAAAAGAATTAAAGTTTTAACCCGTCTAACACTTATTGTTTCTGATCCTTCTCACTGTAATCTCTTGGTAAGTATGTCAATCAATTTTCCAATTCTTACTTCCTTTTCACAATGAATGAATGAAACTTTGGAAATTGTATGGGGAGAACTTCCTGGATTTTCCTGGGCACTCAGCAGTGATTTCTCAGATTGCATCTTTAACAAATAATGTGATCATGAAGAGATGCAGACTTGCAGGCCTGGATATGTCTTCTGTTGATCATTTGTCAGTATTGAATAATAGCTCTATTCCTTGATTCTTTTCTTTGATTTCTGGACTTCTGTGCATAAACTAGAAGACCTTGAGCAAGGCCTTGTGTCTTGTTGTGTTTTAATGCTACATGAGTGAAGCTAAAGGTGTAAATGCCTTAGTAGGTGAGTGGGACAATCCTGAAATAGAGAATGAATGGCTTCACTGCAGAGACCTACTATGTAATTGGATAATTACTGGTTTCATTTTAGTACTTGACAGGGAAAAAGGAATTTTCTTCTCGTTATTTTGGTTGCAATCATTGTGCATAGCTTTGGCATCTGCCAGAATTCAAGGTAGTAATTGTTTGCTCTCTTTGTAGAGATCAACATCTGCAAATATAAGATTATATGACATCATAGCAGTATTTCCAAAGACTGAAAAACTGTTCCATGTAAGTACAATTGTATGATCGGTAATGCTTATTCAATAGCCTTCAGTGCCTTGGGCTACTAAATGCTTTGTTTTGATTTTATTTCCCATTTTATACAGGCCTCTTGAGGCTAATTAAGAATTATGAGGTGCCTGGTCACTTAATGGACTGAGAGGGTTGGGAGGGATTGCAGGAGGCTGCAATGTCTTGAGGTGGCAGGTTAAAGTCTGAAACATCTACCTGATCTACCTGATGTGCTATCATCATGTAGAACACTTCTGTCTTGAGCTTTAACTTCTCAATCTCTCACAGCTTCCCCAAAACACACCAGTGATCTTCTGTTAGCACTAATTGTTCCTGGTCTCTGAATGCCAGGGAGGATTTAAAGTGGAACTAACGTGGCTCTGAGAGTTACTTCCTTCTGTTTAGTCTTAGGTCTTCTCTTGGAAGTTTGTCCAAGTGGACAGCTGATCTCTTTCAGCTGGTTATTTCTTTTAAATCAAGAGAGGAGCAAGAGCTTACAAGACGGAGCTAGTTCTGGTTGTCATAGCATCTTATGAACAGATAAGGTAACATTTTCAGAAGTAAATATGCCTGATTAAACCCAATGGCCCTTGCTCCATTCCCAGATTGAGACTTCTGGGTTTGTTTTGAGCAGTTTGGATGCTCAAGTTGAATGGGAGAAGCTTCACTTCTGTGCTATCATGATACATTTGCTACTTTGCCTGCCGAGAAAACCATTGAGGCTGTACAAAAGTAGAGCAGCCTCAGGGGAAATACTTGAAGGGCAGACCATCATTTTCTCACTCATCCTGACTGCTCAGAGTAAACTTGTAACTGAAAACTGCCTCCACAAAACTGGTGAGTCTTTGAAGGTGTCACTGTATCAGTGTTACTGAACAGGTGCTGATGTTTGTAGCAGTGGTAGCACTCCCAGTGTGCTAGTGGCAGAAAATAGTGGGTGTGAATCATTTTCAAACCTTAGTTAGGACTAATTTGTGGGCCTAGCTCAACAATGTTGTTTTTCACATTGGTTTATGTTAATAGAAGTATAAATATTTTGAGCAATCCTCACAATACTCTGTCACTTCTATCATGTTAAAAACCCAAGGTGTAACTAGTGTGTGTGACCATGAACTGGTTCATTCCATTTCTGGTGTTGGACTGGAGAAGACATTAGCTGCAGTTGACACCTCTAAATACAATGATGAGCAGTAATTCTTCAGCCATTACTGAAAACATCAAGCATCATATTGTCTTCAACCTTTATTCATTGCTGCTATATCTTGAATAGACCTTTCCTACCAGAAAAAATCCTGGTTTTAGCGCATTGTCTGAGACTGATCTCAGCTTGATATGTGTTCACTTCCATTTCCCTCATATTTTTAGTTTAATTGTGCTCAAATGCTTGGTAACAATTGATGACAATGGTCTGATCAAGTGGAACACCTCAAACAAGGTATCTTTTTGTCAGAATTTTTTTTAAAAAACCCAAAATGATGATGTCTGGCTTGTTGCAAGTTCATAAATAATAACATGAAGTCTGAACTGGGAGAGTAGGTGGAAGCATCCCACCTCTGTTAGCCGTGGCAGGCAGCAAACAGGTGTGCAATTTAAAGCAGTGTGAAGGAGGCACAGGGACACCAAAACCAAATGTGAGTCAGCTTGAAACTGAGTCTGGCAGTTGGTTAGTTTTTTTGAAATTAGTTAAAGCTGCTTTCTGGTACTGCTGAGTACCTGTTTTGACACATTAAAATTATACTCTTCTGTTTTGTTTTTCTGAATTATTTCTCCTCCCTTTTGAAGACTTGTCCAAGTAAAGTACAAAGCAAGAGGCTGTAGAGGAAGGTGAACTTTAAAAAATCTTTCAGTAGAAGAATTCAAGCATTAATGGTAGCAGTTACAGCTTAATGAAACTAATTTCTGAATTTATTTCCCTTGCAAGATTTTAGGACTTTTGGGGGTGTGACAGAAGCAAATAGTTGTAAAATACTCTTGAGGGCCACTCTCCACCTTTCTTTTGGTCTGGCAGCAATGTAAAATCTCACTTCTCAAGTGAGCTCAGTCAGTTTAGCATGTGTTTAAACGAGCCACTGAAGCTAGGTAATCAGCAGGGGAGTGCTGTGCTGTTCTGGGGGGAAAGGGTGTGCTCTCATTTAAGGCTGTTTATGGTCTATTTTCAGCCGTATTGTGAGTCCTGCTGCAGTTGGACATCCATCAGCAGCAGTGTGTGAACTGGCACAACCAGCTACTCATTTCTGCAGGTCCCTGTCTGCTCTGCTGCTGAGGCTGCTGGTGTGCTTAGCTGCATGGCAGTTTGCTTTGAACGTATCTTTGGCTGAACAGTAAGCAGAGGTTTTGCAAAGTTATTTTTCAGGCAGATCCATTTTCCTGCTCTGATTCAGCATTCAGCCATGTGGAGAGTTGTGTTGGTGCAGAGCAGATGGCTGTGCCCTGGGCAGGCCAATGCAGATAGCCACTGGTTGAGCTGACACTCAGGCAGGTGATCGACAGTGTGTTAGGCAGGATGCAGGACTGTCGGTGAAACCATCTTCATTGATTTCATGCCAGCAGCACTTTGAGCTGGGGATGGAACCCAAGCATGTTCTTGCAAACTGAGTGAGGTGAAAGACTTCATCCTTACATGTTCACATTTAGGGAAGGTTTGCGTGTTTGTCTTTTGTTAAAAGATTTTAGATTTTCTAACTCTGTCAATTTCCTAGAGGTATCAATGGAGTCTGACACAAGTGACATTATGCATCCCATTTCTGCACATACATTTGGCTCTAAGGACTCAAGATGTTTCACTCTTAAGGAGAAAACCTTCTACAGTGGGTCTCACACCACAGATTAACTTCATATACTGAAATTGGCTTTCGGTAACTCGACATTACCTCAAGAGGTAATGTCGAGTTACATCATCTTTCTCACCAAAAATTTGGCACTTAGATTGTTCTCTGTAGAACAGGATTTTTCATGGTTTTGCAAAAAAAAAAAAAGTGCATGACCATTGAAGATGTGCTCTAATTTTAGCATGGCCCAAACCCAGTCTGTGCCCTCCTGTCACAAGCCAGGGAAGCTTTTTGTGACTGTGGCACTGATGTCTACTGAAAGATGTGCTCAAATTCTCCAAATAATTTATAATCCCAAAGGTATGAGGAAATCTGTGTTTGCCAATTGGAGAACAGCCTCCTGTAAGTCTCCCTAAAGGATTGTTTTGGGCTGCAACAGGAATG
>NW_008668689.1:6085-23198 GCF_000695815.1 Acanthisitta chloris
CTGTACCTGTTGCTTTTCAAGAATTTTGTTTTATAAGATTTCTGACTGGTTTATTGATCTTAGTTAGCTTTGTCTGCTGATGTAAGCCATCAGCATATTACCAGTAGCTAAAAAAACCTTGCTTATGTAAGTCTGAGGATGCAGTGCAAAACCAAATTTCAATGTTTATTCCTAAAACGTTTGCCAAAGCTTAAAGCATCCAAACAGTGGTGATCTATGTATTTATGGCTGTCTGCAGTTTCCCAGCAGATGGGGCTCTTGCCCACAGCGCAGCCAGGCAGGTGCTGGGCTGTGCAACTCCTGCATGTCTTTCTCTGTATGAAGGTGTTGCACTGCAGTTCTTTCAGCAGGCAGGGGAACCTTAACTTGCCTGCATGTGTGACTTGTCTGTGAGCCAAAGCTAGGCCGAACATTAATGTTTGGAGAAATCTCCTCTCCAGTTTTCCATGCAGTGCAGGAATTCCTCATAGGGAAGTATGACTCTTAGTTTTGTTTTTTAATTGGTGGTATTTTCTGAAATGTTCTCATCATTGGAATCCTGCAGATACCTTGGCATTTGAGTCACTCTCTCTCCCACCATGCTTCATTTGCTAAACTGGAAAGAGTTTTCCAGTGTTTCTGGAGCTGCTTAGGAAGCCTTGGTTTCTCATCACATAGGACAACTTGCATGTTTCTGGTGTCTCTTCTTGCTTTCCTTCATTTTTAGCATTATCTCTTCCTGAATTTTCTATGGCCTCACTGACATCTTTTCTAGGACATGATTCAGAGCTATTTGTCCTGTGCATGTTCCCATAAATCACCTCTGTCCAGTAGTTTGGACTTCATGTGGGAAAAGGAGGCAAACTGGCTGTAGTAGGGCTGAACTCTGTAAGTCTAATTCTGTGCAGTAGATTCCAGCTCTGTCCTGCCTAAAAGAGTTGATAAAGGTAGGGCATGAAGATAAAGCTTAGCCTGAAAGTCCTGGTAGAGACATTTTAACATTAAAAACCTTGTGGTTTGCCTGCATGTGTGCTGTGGCTCTCTTGTCTAGGAGGGAGTTCTATCAACAGCTAAGAAACATTCCTAAAGCTGAGCCTCTGCTCTCATCTCCATCCAAATTCCTCCTGAACAAACTGGTAGAAGACTAGTTTGCCAAGCAATAGTCTGCTTTGGGTTAGAGCAGCCCAACCCTGGGACTCCCCACAGCCCCCACTGCCTTCGTGTTGGTGGGAGGAGGGATGAATGGTTGGCGCCTGGCCCAGGTGTATTTGGAGCAGTTGCTGGCATGTTTCTGAATGCAGAGAGTTCCCCTACACACAGAAAATCCCTTTTCAACTTCTTCAGCCTATTTTATCTTCTCTTTTACAACACTGCTCACAGACATTAGTCTGACCCTGTGTAATCATCTTTACAGGGTAGGCATATATAATTCCTACATACCTTGTGTGCATGAGATTAATGTAAATCAAGGGCTCCCTTTTATGTGCACTTGATTTTCCCTGTATCTTGGTGTGCTGAGTGTCTACCCTTTGTTTGTTCCTTCCATCTCTTAACACAAGCTGTAAATTGTGGTGTGAATTCAAAGCTAGATTTTTAAACTGTAGCCTCCAGTGCCACGTTCAGAGTCATGGCTCTCAGGAGGGATTGCACATTCTCTACCCAGCCAGGAAAGGTGGAGGAGCTCTGTGGATCATCCTCAAGTACTGGTCATGGAGCACCACTAGTCACTGTCTAACAGCATGCTTTTCTTTCAGTCTTTTCTCTGTTGCTCCTGGTGAAAATAATTAATCCTGAAAACAAACAGGTGCTGCATTTGAGGTAGAGAGCGATGGGTTAAGGTGCTGTTCCCTTTGCAGTGTGGGGTTGTCCTAATGTGAGTTCTTGTGTCAAAAGCCAGCATTGCTTTTGCATGCTCTCTGTCAGATAAAAACAAAGCAGTAAGTCTGGCTTTGGGGTTGGTCATTATTTTATTGGAAAAGTATTTCTGTAAGTGAGAGAAGAGTTGTGTTTTAAGTCTCAAATGCTCAAGCTGTGCATCTAGCCCTGCCTGTTTTATTGGCATACCTGCAAGGCATAGTACCTCTTAAGACCAAACTCACCCTGGAGAGACATTTGTTGCATTAAGAAATGAAGGAGAATATTAGTGCACCTAAATTTGGTTATGCATTTTTTTGGCATATCTAATAATTTGTTCCTGTTTCTTTGCTGCAGATTGCTTGCACGACCCTAGATGTGGATCTGGTATGCATTAATGTAACAGAAAAGCTGCCATTCTACTTCCGAAGGCCCCCTGTGAATATGGTACATTTACATCTAAATTGTTTTCTTGCTCTTAGACTGACATTAAATACAGAATTTGAGTTGAATTCCCTAGCACTTCCCTCCCACCATTCCATCCAAGTGGTTCTTTTATTTTCTTGCATAATGTATAGTGTTGTTTCAGATGTCCTTCACTTCAGGGCCTCCGCTGCAGCATTTAATACACAGTGATGTATATTCTTTCTTCTTCTCCTCCTATCCCCCACTTAAGAAGGCAGAACTGGTGTTCCCAAGGAATGGAAACAGAACTTTAAGGCCACTGCTCTGCTAAGCAGTGAGATGTGGTGTGATTGCTGACTTAGCTGCTTCCCAAACCAGAAGTGATACAGCTGTGTCAGAATAAACAGCCCTGTGATTTAAAAGGCAGGAAATGTGTATGACAGTGTTAATTTGGGAGAAGGATGTTGTGCCAGTTACTTGGAAGACAATTGTATCGAATTCATACTTAGATAGAAGAATGTCTTGGCAGATGAACCAAATGGGGAATTGATGAATATCTGCTGTGGGACACAGGATGGCTATCAGCACGGTTGAAGTATTTTTTTTATACAGTTCTGCTTGCTGTTGGTGGATTGCCAGAAAGCTTAATCTGAACATGCTCTTAGGTGAACTAGTTTTCTCCTCTGAATATGTCAAGGTTCATTCCACATGGACATTCTTGGCTGATGCAGTCGTTACTGCTTAAAAAATTAAATTTGGAATTGGCTAGAAATCCTTCTTCCTCTTCTCAGAAAGTTTATCCTAGAATAAAAATCAACTAGAATTAATTCTGAGACAGAACAAAAATAATACATCAGACTTTATTATAAACTGAGAATTTCAACATTCCACTTGGAATAACAATTTTGTATGAAATGTTGTTTGAAAGTTCCCTAGCTGCCTAAAACTCCAGCAGCTGACCCAGGTGAGTTGCTGTGTGGCTCTTGGAGCTCTCTGTTGGGAGACATTTTCCTTACAAACTGCTTCTCATTTTCCACACTCCCAGCTTCCAGGCAGTCTGTCTGTTGGACTGGTTTTGTGCATCCTGGGGCAGTCAGTTTTGGTTGTTGTGATGCCAGACAGACAGATTGGCAGGCAGCTGAAGTGGTGGGGATGAGGTTAAAAATCTGCCTGACTGGAAGTTGGTGTATTGCCATCACCTGTTTTGGTTTTGATAAATTCAGGCTTCTCTTCTTGTTTGCAGATGTCAGACCAGTTCTGTGTAGAACATTTGATGCATACCTAGCTTCTGTTGTGCTTGCATGCGGAGGTCATGTGTGGATGGGAGCTGGATTAATTCCATCTGTATTCAGTTACTGGACTCTTACAGTATTAACATTGCAGCATATTTTCATAATGCAAGTATAAAGCAGAGAGTATCATTTCAGGCAAATGTGGTATAGGCCACAGAACAAGGAACTAGATCCAAATTGTGCCTTTATTGCTAGCTCACTGTGTCCTATAGCAAGTTGCTTAGCTTTTCTCTGTTTGCAAAACCAAAAATATTAGGCTTTTGTTGAGGTACTTTGACAGATAACTAAGAATTTTGAAGTAGCTGAAAATATAATCAGTATCACTATTTGGAACCTCTTCTGTGACTCACTGTTATTTAACATTGTCACAAATGCCAGAGTATGCTGTGAGATAGAAGGACCCTCATTGCTGCTTTTATGCAAGGACAGAGTCTTCATCTGCAAGACATACGTGGGAGGTGGTGGTCTTTCTTGCAGCAGGGTGTGGGACTAGAAGAGTAGAGTCCTGAAAATTTCAGGACTTGTTTCTGACTGTTACCTGTCTTCTCAACTCTGTGACAGTGGAAAGTCAATTACAATGAATAAGTGACTGGTATTTTTTTGTTTGTTAAACGCCATTTATCTGTCATCCCAAGTTTCAAGTACACATAACTGGTGTACAGTGAAGCCTTCCCCCATGCTGCTTTCATACTATGCTGTGCTCTTGCTGGAACAATTCCTCCTAAGTTTTCTCATATATAACAGTTAAACTGAAAATAAGCTACATCAGTAGTAGACAGGATTTGTTAGATTGTTAGGCTTCTTTCCTTTTGATTTTTGATCACTCTCTTTCATGTGAAGGCAATAGATCGAGGCATTTACTTTGAACTCGTGTACACGCCTGCCATCAAAGACTCCACAATGAGAAGATACACAATTTCAAATGCCATCAGCCTCATGCAGATCTGCAAAGGGAAGGTAAGCTTTCACAGTGAAAACAAGCTAATTAATTCAGTTCAAGTTCCTCTGGAGTTGTACAAGCTGAGCCATTTTAAATAAGTTTGATGCTGGGGCACCTGAACCTGTGACTGAATCTTTGCCTACTAACACAAGAACACAATTATTCTAGCTCCAGATAGTTCCAGCCTTGCACCACTGCATGCTTTCTTCTTAAGCTGTCGAGATGATTCTTTTTTCAGAACAACCTATGTGTTGTTATAGTATGCAAATCCCAAAACAAAGGAGGAGGTGGGAGTGGAAATAAAGTGCCAGAGATCTGAGGTTTACACTAGAACCAAAATCTATGCATTTCTTTGAAATCCCCCATTTCAAGTTTCTGATTGACTTAAAGCTTCTTTTTTTGATAGTACACCTTGAATATGGAGGGTGGAAAACAATAAGAGAAAAAGTAGAAATCTTGTTTTGTTAAACAGTTGGTAAATTCCCACTGTACAAAACAGACTCAACAGCTAGCTGGCTGTCAGCCAGGGCTTTGCTGGAGTCAGATCAACTGCATTCTTCCATGCTACTGAAACCCAAGGAAGAAGTAATGCTTGCAGCTGAGATGTCTGTAATCCATTGCTTTCATAACTTGCCTCCTCCCAGGCTACCAGGTTAAGCTGTCTGTCATGCTGGGTCCTCTCAGGCCATGATTTTTTAATAGAGAAGCATATCATAATGAATACCTAAGTTAAAAGGAATTGTAGCTTCCACCATCTTTATTGGAAATGGCCTTTGCCACATGTGGCTAGTCCAGAGAATCCGAAATTGGCATTACCTTGCAAATCTAGTCTGAAGTGGGATATTGAGCTTGGAAGGCCAATTAAAAGTAAATCCATCATTACCTCAGTTCCCCTCAGGCATGGCAGCTTTTGTAGGACAGCAGAGTGGGTTAAACAGTTTAATTCTCTTGGTGCTACAGAAGAAAGTAAGTATTTGCACAGCCTTTCCTGAGAAGCCCAGCTCTGGGAGTTAATTGCATGAAATACTGACTTGGGCATGAGTTATATACACACCAAACCTCTTTCCGTTGGGATTCCTTTTTTTTGCTGATGCTTCTCTTTCCTCTGTGCAGTTCAAGATGTGCTTCCCACATGGTTGTTGATTTGGAGAGCACCAGTTGAGTTGATGTTGCAAACAGGACAAGTGGGATGTTCAGGCACTCAGTCTGTGCATAGTGCCCTTTCATTCTGCATCTGTCAATCTGGTGTATCATTTGTGCCTGGAAGGTAAATCAGCTGGAGCTGGACATGACAAGTTGTGGTTAGGCACTGGAAGAGCTGGAAGAGGACTGCTAGTTTATCTTTATTTTTTGCCTCCAGGCTCAGTACCTGGTGGGCCAGCAGAGATGGTTATTAGCCCTTACAGACAGTTTGCTTCCATCAGTTATGTAAAGGCCCTTTTCCTAATGAGGCATGGGGTGCCTGGTCCATAAGCTGCTTGCATTGGCATCTGGCTTGCAACTCTTGCCTTCTGTAACATATAGTTGCTGAACCTGTAACAGCTTTTGGATCCTTTTGTTCTTCCTCTGTCAGGGCAGACAAACTTCCAGAAATTTACTGGTGTCCTCAGAGCTGGCATTGAGCAGAGTTCTTAAAACATTAAAATGTGCAGGGACTGAAGGAGGGACTCACGTGCCTTGCCATACAGAAGGTGTGCACAGGCACAGCCCATCACCTCCTGTGTTTTGGTAACTGAGTTGCAGTGTTGCCTGGAGCAGTGTACTGAACAGCTGCTGTCTCCTTTACCTGGGGAGATAGTGTTTTGCCTTTGAGTTTTTCCCTTTAGGCCTTCCCTTGGAGCTGCCTTTGCCTGCCTCTCCTTCACTCGCTAGCAGTGCTTTTCTTGTCTGCTTCTCTCTTTCTCCTGTCTTACCCGTCCCCTAATGGAAGCCAGTTGCCTTTGAACCAGGCAGAGCATATCTCCAGTGCACAGCAGTGAACCACAATCCCATGCTGGTTCGAGATGTCTCGCACAGCTGCTCTGGGAGCCTCTCTGGGCCTGGGAGACAGGCATTAGTTGCTATAGCTCAGAGCAGGAGACTTGAATTCTCCCAGCAAACTCTTGCAGTCAGCACCACTGAGGCTCAAAAGCACCCTTGGGATCCATAGCGCAGTCATTTTAAATGTGAACTATGAAGAAGGAAATGGCCTAGGCTCCATCAGGATCTGTGCTGTTAAGTCACTTTGATATATGTATTGCTTCTGCTTCTGGCTTCCCTTATGGTAAGGCAGAGTTGTCTGCCCCATGTTCCCGTCAGCACAGGAGGAAACCTTGGGCACAGTGTGAATATGCAGTCATTTTCATGTAAACAGCTCTTTTCATGTTGAGTTCCAGCTGCACACACATCATTTTCTTCCAGTGTCTGCCCTGCTCTTCGTGCTGGAGAGGTGGCACAACAAGCAAAGCAGTGTGGGGAAGGGATCTGAAACCCCCACCTTGAAACCAGAGGTGGCATGATGTGTTGGTGGTATTGACGTCAGAGAGGGAAAGTCTTTTGCTGCCTCAGTACAATTCTCATTCCCACCCACTCAAGCAAGAATTCCCAAAGCCTTTTATTCAGTATAATAAAAAGTGCAAGGAGGTTTTTGCTGCTGCAGAGTTTCCACCTGTGCAAAGCCGTCTCCTCCTGGGTGAGCATCCTTGGAGGTTTGACATCAGAAGAGCTCTGGTATTTGCCAGCCCCCACGTAGTCACATACCTGTTCTGCAGAAACCCTTTGGGAGAGAAGGGAGAAGGATGTCTCTGCCTGGTGATTTTCATAGGGGTGCCAGTGTAGAGGGAAATGAGTGTGTGGCACACATTGACAGCCAGTGCCTAACTGTAGATAGGTTTCCTGAACCAGTGTGTTTGATTAAGGCCAACATGACTGCTAAGGTTAGGATTGAGTTGTGCTGCAACAGAATAGGCTGAAAATTTGGGAGCACCAAATTGTCTAAAGGCACCATCTGTAAGCTGCTTCTCGAGGATCCTGGACTGCTAAATCCATTTCTATTACAGGTCAGGGCAAGTTATCATTTGTATGGAGACTCTGTCAGCTGATATAAATAAAGGGGGCACTTGTTAATACAGTATGTGCAGCTCTGCATCTTTTCTTTACCCTTAAGGGCCCTTTGAAGTCCACTATGAGAGTTACAGGCTGATAGGTGCTTGCTTAGTGCCATCACTCTTGACATTTATACTGCTCAGCCTCTAAAAGGTGCTGTGCTTGTTCAACTCGTATCTGTCTGTGAGAGGTTGTAATTGCAAGGGAGGGCTTTTCCCTGTGCCCTCCCTGTGTAGGAGACAGGGCAATAAACTGGGTTTAATCATGTCCCCAAATTAAAATCCCCACCCTGCTGGAGTTCGCTTCATCTGAGAGCATCAGATACTCTGATGTTTAATTGGGCTCTGAGCCTGAACTTAGCTTATGCTCATCAAGTCTGTGCTTCTTGTTGATTTTTTTTCATTTCCTCATGCTGTCTGACAGATGAACGTTTGTTCCCTTTTGTTTTCCAGAACATAGTTATATCTAGTGCAGCTGAAAGGGTAAGTCCCAGATTATTATTTTTTGAAGTCAGAACAATTTTAAGATTTATCTGTGGCTGGAAATACAGCTTTAATTATATATTAAACTTATAAAAATTGTAACTTTGAATATGATTACCATCTTCTGGAGTTTTTTAGTCAATTTGTTGAAGTATTGCATTGTGGGTTTGGGGATTTTTGTTGGTTGGTTGGGTGTTTTGGGGATATTTTGCTGCTGTGGTATTTTCCATGACAGTCTTCTCCCAGATGGGGACTCTCTTTTCCAAAACAGTGGTATTTGCTTGATTTCCTAGTGTAGCTTCAGCAGCTAGCTGTATGTAGCATTTAATCTTGCCTTCCAGACGGCCCTGTCCTGCCTGCTCACACTCTGCCTGTTTTGTTTTAGCCTCTAGATCTACGGGGTCCTTACGATGTGGCTAATCTGTATCCTTTTCCCAAGTCAGAGACAGAAGTTAATAGTACTATTGGAAAGTTCAAAGTGGGTTTGAAATTCTTTCATCCTTACAGTCCTTGAACTTTACACAGTGATGCTTTTTGTTGCTCAATTCAATGAATCAGGGCTCTGAGTGTGTGTGGAAGGAGCAGCAGATCTTGGTCATGGGATGGTATGGACAGTCACTCTAAATAATAATATCTGTGTTCAGCTACAGGTATGTTTTGTTGTGATATGCATCTAGGTTGTGTGGGTGTAAGTGAAAAAATGAATAAAGCCCATAAAAATCTATGGACACTGTGAACCAAACTGGAAATTATGGCTTAGGATCCCTTAGGTGCCACATCTTTGGTAGCGGAAGCTATAAAATTGTATTTATGTAAAATCAGAAGCTGCTATTTGAGTGCTGATTATTTCTGGTCTGAATTTTCCAGTCCTTAGTTAATGTTAAATAAGTGGTAATGTGGAATAAGTGGTTGTGTTCTAGAAACCAAGGAGACTGCCTTTTCTTCCCTTCTTTTGGGAATTCAGATGCATTTTTACTTCTTCCCCCTCCCCACCCCACAAGCACGTATCTGGACTGTCCCTTGAAGGGAAGGAGTCATGAGAACCATGTGGGAGGGTGTGCAGCCTGGCAGGATTTTATGTGCAACATTTTCTTCCCTCTTAAAATGAGCAGTCAGGCTCAACTTGAATTAGCATACCTAATCTGGTGTCATCCCTGCCAAAGGTGGCTGGAAACTTCTCAGCATAATGCTTTTGTAGCAGACAGTGCCCTTTCCCCAGAACTGAAATTTCCATAGCGTGATTTTTTTGGTTGATTATGCATATCTAAAATGCTCCTGTGTTGACAGACTTTTATTTTCAAGAGTACAGCTTCTTGCCTGGAAAACAGCAACGTTGCCAGGAGCTTTCCAGGAGGGCTGCTGGGGAACCGCAGCCAGGAGAACTGGGTGCCTCAGTTCCCTGCCTCTGGGTAACCTTATGCAAAATGTCACTTTGAGTTACAGCTTTGTTAATCCCCAGTTATTTGTAGAGTAAGCAAACCTATCGTGCAGAGACTTCCCTATTCTGTTTGTTCCTTTCTGTGCATTTTGATCCTGAGCAATGGTGACAGAGGTTTGCTGTTTGGCCTGTCGGAAGGTGAAGCAAAGGCAGCTGTGTCCACCAACTGCAGAGCCACGATGCTGCATGGAGGTGAGCACTTGTAAGCTCGTCCTAGTCACATGTGCATTTGTTAAACTAAGTTCCTGCTAATGCAGAGCAAGTCAGATTGGGAGTTTAGCTCCCTTGTCCAGTGCATGAAGAGGAGCTTATGTGGCAAGGGTGTTTTATTTGCCCTTGTTGCTATGTTAGCAAATCAGTGTCTGTACTGGAGTACTTGCTTCACCACATGAATGAGTCATAAAGAGTTAAGGCAAAACAGGGACCTGCCTGCTGTGCTTTGTAGTGAAGCTATCCTATCCCCCGTTTAAGATGCTGATCTTGGTGCCACCAGCAGAAACTGTGTCACTGATGTCAAGAAAATTTGGATGCATTTGCCTTCTTGCGGCATGTGGACAGGAGCAACCTTAGCCGCGTCCCTTTACAATGCTTTATTATGTGTATCATTCACTCCAGTTTGGACCTTTTCAAACTCATGGCAAAATCAAATTCCCTGAGTGCTTGTTGCTTAGAAATAAATGTTTCATATAGTGTATGATGGTTTGAAGTGTTTTGGTGAAACAAAACTTGCTTCCTTATGCTGTCAGTGGAGGCAGCTCAGAGTAGCTCTCTTCTACTTGACAATTTTTAATACTAAGAAAGTGGAAATTTTGCTTGTGGCTCCCTGCACTGGAAATCAAAAGGCTTCCAGTTGTGTTTTATGTTCTGGTGTCAGTGCAGCAAAGAGATGCCACAGTTTGTGTTCCAGCTATCAAATTAGACCCTTACTTTCCACTGTAGCATGAATTACTCCATCTATACCCTCCCTTTCACATGCTTCTTTATTGGTTCTTTGTGTTTCTTGATTTGTGTTGCTTATTCTGATGGCAGTTTAACTTTGTGACTGAGAAATCAAATTAGCTCTTA
The DNA here is from genome assembly GCF_000695815.1 of Acanthisitta chloris. Lineage (NCBI taxonomy): Eukaryota > Metazoa > Chordata > Aves > Passeriformes > Acanthisittidae > Acanthisitta > Acanthisitta chloris. The sequence continues at coordinate 16,625 of NW_008668689.1, forward strand.
ATTTCTGCCTCTGTCGAGGTTTGTTGGGTAAGTGTGACTGCTAATCACCTTCCCAACAACTTGAGTTGCTCTATGGTGCAGATACATAGTAGGATTTGGGTTGCATCTCTTGTTTCAGTAGAAGTGGAGCTTGAACCTGATGTAATTCACAGCAGGTAGCTTTGATATCTTGGAGAGGGTGAACAGAGTCCTCCTCCAGCCTGCTACTCATCTACATAGAGACACAGAGTGTGTTGAAAGAATTTTTGTCGAGTTTATGTGGAATTTCTCAAGACTGTCATCTTATCTATCTTATCTGTGAAATTAAATAGCAGATGTCATTTCACTCTCCCATAAAGAATACTAGCCCAAAATAAGTCAACATATTTTGGCAAGGTTCTTGCAGACCCTCTATGCTAACAGAGTATTTGAAGGGAAACTCTTCTACCTCAGATTTTGCAGAGAAGCCTCCCACTAGTAGTTATGAAATTGGATTGGACTCACTAGGTTGTTTGGTAAACATGGGAGGATTTTGGTAACATCACACACTAGTATTTTATGGTAATGTTGAGGGTATGGCAAATAAAATTCTTGAATACCATAAATCCACTTACTTGGTATGTAGGGCATCCTCTGCCAATACAGCTGTGCCAGCATGGTCTGAGTCCTGTGGTATGTGAATACATTTATATATGTATCTTTAAGAACAGTATGTTTGGCTCAGAAATGCTTTTGACAATGCTTCAAGAATGTATCCTTCTGTGACTATTGAACTGATTAAGCCTGATTTCCTATGGATTTGTGTGTGTGCAGCCCCTCAGCCCCTGCAGACCTCAGTCTTCCCTTGTGTTTGCTGTAATTCTACACCCACAATCATAGTAGTTTCCCCACTCCATAATGCAGTGAATCCCCAGCTCCTGCCCATGCAGGTTGCTTCCCTGCTATGTGTGCTGACTGGTTGGCTGTTCAAGACGCTGAATTGTTTTGGGGCATGGACACCTGAAATGAGGTTTCATTAATGCTTTAAATGCATTAGTGTCATTTTGTGTGAGGTACTGCAGCTTCTGCTTGTATCTTCCAGAAACTCGGAAGAGTGCCTGTGGGGTAGTGTACACTGTGAAGAAGCCTCGCAAGGTTGAAGAGGAAGAAACAACAGTGCCAGCCTGCAAAAAAGCTAAGACTCAAGCTTGAGGACTGAACCAATTGTCAACAGGAGCCTCCATCTTTTCTTTACCCAGTGTTGAGTTTTCCTTCACCCTCTAGAAAACCCCATTCTTCCCTTACTACTTCATTTAATCTGGAGAAGAATTATTCTTCCTGTATTCAAGTGAGGAAAGCTGTGCAAATGAGACTGCTGAGTGGTAGTTCACCATATCTGAAAGGTCATGCTGGGCTTCTGGCCAGGGTCAGGAGTCTGACTCTACACCCTGCTTTAGGTCTCCTGGAGTTAGTGCAAGCTTAACAGAGCACCTCTAACATGGAAATTTTCACTTGTACATGTGTCTTCCTTTTTTATTAAAAATGTTTCTAAACACACATGCCTTCCTAGTCCAGCTTTTATGGTTTCTCAAGTTTTAAACACATCTCTGTACACTGCAGGCCAGCAGATTAAGTTTGCCTTCAGTGGCCTGTGAAGAATAATAGTGCAGTAAAAAAAAAAAATCAATATCTGCTTCCCATCCCATTTTGTGATCAATGGCTATAAAGAAGATACCAGGATCTGTCACCTGCTAGGAGGTATCTGGGATTTGTGTTACAGTAGGAGTGACTGACCTGACCTGCCAGATACACATCCCAAAGACCATCTGTGTCCTGCAGGACTTAAAAGCAAACAGTAACATTGGATGGGTACCAGAGATGGAAAGGAAGAGCCCAGGGTTACACTGAATGTATGCTCAGTGTGGTACGTTGCAGTTGCAGTGTGGCAGCTGCCTTGCCTGGGCCTGAGCAGTCTTCACATCACATCATCTTTACTGCATCATTTCCTTCTTTATGTCCTGCTCTGGAATTGTTGTCTAGGCATGTGTTCATTTTCCTGCCTCTTGCCTTTCCATTTTCCTTCCCTTTATTGCCTCAGTAAACCTAATCTTGCTGCCAAAAAAAACAATCAAAAGAGATTTGTAATCAGCAGAGCATTTTCAGACCTCTTCCAAATGTTCACTGAGGTTTTTCTTTTGATTAAAGTAATATATGTATTACCTAGGCTACTGTACTCGAGATACTGTTGAGACAGCTTTACTTTGCATATTCCAGTACTATATTTGCAACTGACAACCAGTTGAGAAGTGGAAGTCGTAACATGCAAAATATTGCAGAAATCTTGCAGTGGGTCATTCTGAGCTCTTGGTAACTGGACTGAGCAGAATAGATGAAGTTCTCAGTCGACTTTACAGTTCTGTATAATGCTGGTGTTAAGTCACAACAGCTTTTGCTTCATTTGACAAACAATGAGATATATTTCCTTTATGTTATTATTTTATTTGTTCACTTTGTGACTTGAGTCCATTTTATTATAGGTATTGGGGAGTTATATATATATATGCATATACAATAGTTTGTCATTTGTGGACTTCAATATGATGCTCAACCAGGGAAGAAGCAGCAAAATGTTTGTGAAATTTTCTGAATTATATATTATCTTGCCTTGGCCAGAGAATAACCTACCTTGAGCATGACAGAAGTTTGGTAACTAGCATAGGCTTTTGAATACTTGAGATCCTTCTTGCTACTTGTTTGACTTAAAGAAAATTAAAGTCTGCATCTTTGCCCTTTAAGTAGATACAGTGCTTCAGTAGCTGATTGAAAAGTTTCTTCTCCCCCAGTTTCCTGAAGCACATTGATTTGGCCACTTTGGTGCCTGAATGATTAACTGCTTGGCATGTAGGTGATAAACAGACTTGAGTTAGCTAGCACTGATGTAATTTCTGTTTCCTGCAAGGTATGCTCCCAGTGTCCAGGTAATTGTGCAGAAACAAGTGGTGAAGTAGTGGCTTGCAGAGAAGGGCAGTGAGTGGAGGTGTGCAGTAATTTTTATGGAGAGGGATGTGTTCACAAATAAAGGCTACGGCTGGCAAGGTGACACTTGTGAGTTATAGTGCTTGTGTGAAAAAAGTCTCATCTGTCTAAGTTGTGGGTCTCAGTCTAGGATAGCTGGCTGCTGGCAGAAGAGGTGGTTTTTCTGCTTGCTCCTTGTTGGGGTTTCTGTAAATTCACTCCAAAGTTGGCATGCCAGTAACAACTATTCATTGCTCCTCCGTCCAGAGCACACCTCGGGATATTGCCCAAGACCTTGCTTTGGCCAGAATGTGAAGCCTGTTGGCTAAAAGCCATCTGACATGGATTGGTGAAGGTGTGTGAGAGCCTCTGGCATATTTGTCTCACAGAGCATGCTGCAGAGCATTAGGATTTTGACTGAATGCAGCATGTAACGCTCCTTTACTCTGCTCTCTCCCACCTGGAGTGCTGTGTCCAGCCCTGGGCTCCTCAGTACAGAAAAAACATGGACCTGTTGGAGTGAATCCAGAGAAGACCACAAAGATGATCAGACAACTGGAGCACCTCTCCTGTGAGGAAGTGCTGAGAGAGTTGGGGTTTTTCAGCCTGGCAAAGAGAAGGTTCCAGTGACACTTTTCAGTACTTAAAGGGGGTTTATAAGAAAGATTGACCAGGATTTTTATCAAGGCCTGTTGTGATAGCACATTACCCCTAATGGGTTTGAACTAAGAGGGTTGATTTAGATACAAGGAGGAAGGTTTTTTGCAATGAGTGTGGTGAAACACTGGCACAGGTTGCTCAGAGATGTGGTAGATGCCCCATCGCTGGAAACATTCAAGGTCAGGTTGGATGGGGCTCTGAGCAACCTGATCTAGTTGAAGATGTCTCTGCTCATTGCAGGGGTTTGGACTAGATGACCCTTAAAGGTCACTTCCAGCCCAAACTGTTCTATGATTCATGAAACAGGTCATGACACCCTGGCTGAGAGCACTGTGAAGGTTGTCTGCTGTCCTGTTTCTGCTAAAGCAACGGGAGAAGTGTGTGCCTTTCCTAAGAGGACTTGGTACCTCCCTTGGCTTGGATAACTGGAGCTGTCACCTGTGTTCCACGTGGTAAGTACTGACTTGCTGAGAAATGAGATTTTTAAAATCAAACTCTGTAATAAAACTGTAGCTTTCATACGTGCCTCCATTTAAGTAAATAAGTAAGACATGGGATTGATCTGACTGGCAGGGAGGTGGCTCAAGGGTTGACTGCTCTAGGCAGCTGAGACTGAGTTTTTTGAGTTTTAAAGAATTTTACAGAGGCCAAGGTCCAAACTTCCTTTAAAGACAGACAAAATTACCCCATACATGCTCACCACCCCATCATCCACTCCAGCAAATAAAAAGAAGCACTCTGTTTATTTAATCTGAAATGGATCAGTTCAAAATGTACAGAAAAAAGCAGTACAAATTTACAAATATACATAATCTGATTTTGCTTTCTTCAATCATCATACTTTGTAGTAGTCTATCTTAAAAAATATTCACATTCCTGATACTGTCTCCTCTCACCTTCGGAACATTGCATCTGAGTCCTTCAGTCCCAACAGTTACATGATGGTTGGAGATCTGTCCTCAAGCTCTTTATCAACCATGATTGCCAAACCCTGTGTAAACACCATTACTCAACTACTTTTCTAAATCCACTTGGCACCTCAGTATACCTCCTTCCATTGCTCTTGCATGTATCACCACTCATTTCACAGATTATTCTAATAGTGAGAATTTGGCAGAGACAAGGCAACAGTTGCAAGTATTCGCTATTTAGAGCTATTGGAAGGCTTGAGGAAAGTTGCTAATGTAGCTGGAAATACTGCCATTTAAGACAAAAGGATTTATGTTGCTGGCAAAGGTTGCATTAAGATGTAAAGCTCTATAAAAAAAAGCTTCAATAATATTGATAATCATCAAAAAGTACTTTTAAATAAATAAATAATAAATAGAAATAAATAAAGCCATTTTAGAACCAGTGGAATTTTAACACTCAACCTGTCCTTTAAAACAATTTCTTTGCAGGCTTGATTTGCAGTTTTCAGTGAAGATGCGTCAAATAATGCAGTGCCATAAATATTTTCAGTAAAAATACTGTGTTCAAGGCCATTTTCATCCAGGTTCGTGTGAAGCATTAAAAAGCAGCAAAAAGAGAGCCCTCTGGTTTCCCTCTTCAGAACTTGCCTAGATGGACACCCTTTTTGGAATTGTCTTTCAGGCTGTTGAATATCTCTTTGGCACCATTCTGCCACTGAAGAACCAGATCCATAGGGGTTTTCCCTTGCTGGTTAAAAAAGCAGAGGAAGCAAGTTTTAGTTTTAGCCAGTGGTCGCCAAGTCCTTGTTCTTTCCTAAATACTTGTTCAGTGCATCTGCCTGATGTCAGACCCTTCTGCACACACAGGCTCAGACTTACTGTTGCCTTCCTGAGGTCAGAGTACTTTTGCTCTACAGATCTAGTCCCAGTCCTGGTCAGACTCAATAAATTCTCCCTAGGCTTTGGTATTGGTAAATACCATGACTAGCAAAGCATGCAGGTATCTCTTTTGATCTGGTTTCAACTGCTTAGAAATATATTTAGGAAAAACGTCAGTAAGACACTCCTCTGTTTAATTCAGATAAGAGTTTGTACTGGTTTAGTTAGGGTATGAACCATAGAAATTAAATAGGACCAACTTTTGTGTGCAGATGAAGTCTGATAGAGCAAGTCTGTGGCCTTTGGGGCTGTACCTTCCATCACTGTCATACCCTTCTGAGGGATAATGCCAGGAGCTGTCCTGCTTCAGGGAGGTAGGCAGAGAGTAGGGAGTGCCAAGTGCTCCAGTGACTGTTTTCCTCCTTGTCCCCTTAAGTTTTGATTGAATGTCAATCAAAACCATTGACTGGCAATGGCAAACCCCATGCTACTGCTGCTAGGTTTGGGAGAATGGGTCTGTGATGTGCTATATTTTAACAAGTGGTCACAGAGCTGCAGCAACACATCTGCTGCCACGTGAGCAGAGTCAATTGTGGGGCTTCTGGAACTGAAGCTCTGCTGAGCCATGGGGATTTGTGTAATTGTCAGGTTAAGAGCCAGTCACCCAGATGTAGTGCCTGGGCTGGCCTTTGGCTGTGGGCTTAACAGAAAGGAGGTTTCTCTGACAAGCTAAGATCTTTGTTGTCTCAGTGGTGGTTGAAGCCCAGGAGTTGTGCACAGCACTTGTCTGTCCATTATTGCTTTTCAGTACATGATATGAGTAATTAAAACAAATCACAGAAAGTTGTGATATTGTTTAAGTGGCAGCTGATGGATTCTGGTTTTAAGAGAGCACTGGGTTTTCCTCTTTTTCCCCGACCTCCCCCAAGTTATACTTTCCTGATCTCAGCTCTGCTTTAATTAGCTCTGTAGTGATCTAATTAAGTCTGTTCACAATAGTCTCTCTCGGCCTTGAAACCTATGAAATTGCTCTGACGGGAAACTTATTTTGAAGCATTTAGAATTACTTATTTTTGTGCTATTACTTACGCAGTTCCTTAGGGTGAGATCTGCTCCATGCAGAATCAGAAGCCTGATCATTTTGTAGCGGT
>NW_008668689.1:23214-24554 GCF_000695815.1 Acanthisitta chloris
TCTCCTTCCTAGAGGCACCAGACATGGACCACAGTGTCAGTCCTGCCAGTCCAGAACCCCAGTTCAGCCCCAACTGCATAGTCAGGGACTTTTATAGGCAAGTGGAACTATTGAGGCAGACAGCAGCTTGATGCTGCCTGATAGCTGACAGGTAAGAGGTTGTTGGGAGACTTACTCTGTCTCTGGCATTGAGATCTGCTTCACAGGCAATGAGATGTTCCCCACAGTCGTACCGACCTGTTCTCACAGCCACGTGCAAAGGGGTGCTGAGCAGCTGATGGATGGAGGGAGACAGCAGTCAGTGGCATGGAACAGGTAAAAACTGCTGCCAAAAATTATCTACTTGGAGTAAGGGTCAGCTTTTCTTCTCCAGTTAAAAAAGCTGCAGTCCCAGCAGCACATACCTTGTCTCTTGCATTTATGTTTATCCCTTTGTCCAGTAAGAATTTCACAACATCCAGATTCCCTCCCCGACACGCCCAGTGCAGAGCTGTAGAGTGAAGCTGCAGTAGCAAAGACAAAAGTAGTTTAATACATCATTACATTTAAAAAAATTTAACAATTTTGATCAAATTTCTAAATTAATCCAAAATAAGCACTCAAGCTCTTCACTGTGATCACTGAATTGTTTCTAGTAACAGCTTTTCTTGTTTCACCCTAATTTCTTTATACTGTGAGCTTCTCACTTTTCACACTTGCTGCATATTGCTCCTAAAGACAGAGATCTTGGCAACACTGCTGTGAGAGAGGATGTGTTTTGTCTATTCTGTGAGCTTAGAAGTTATCTTTAGCCAGGTATGTGGCTGGTATATGCTAGATAATATTTTTTATTTGATGCTTTTTGGGTTCTAAAGTGCATCAGAAATGGAGCTCAAGAGAAAGAATACTTCTCTTTAAAAAACAAACCAACAAAACCATCATTTATGCAGGTCCACAAAATGAATTAGAAGCCTTTCTCTACCAGATTCAGTTTCTCTGCCCTGAGCTCTGCTGGAAGGAGTGGGATGTCCCTTATGGTCTTGCTCTGCCTGTCATACCTCCTGCTCCTCACACCCTCCATGGGCACTGCTGGGTTAAGCGAGGGGGAGCAAGGCTGGTCAGTATGAAGTGTTAAGCAAATGGACAAAGAGCTAAGAGCAGAGAAGCAAAAAAAACCCAGCTGTAGAAGCTGTTGATACTCAGCAACCCTCGTGGGTGGCATTCCAGAGGAGCAGCGACCTCTCCCAAGTGCAGCCTTGAAATCCTAGCGGAGAATGTACGCGGTGCACTGAGCCCAGGATACATGTGTGGGACAGTGGTATCTCCAGCACCTGCTAGCAGGCTGAAGTTGTAGCCTGACC
>NW_008668689.1:24600-34920 GCF_000695815.1 Acanthisitta chloris
AGCATGTTCCTCCTCTTCCCATGTCTTCCAGCAGCCCTTTTGGCAGACACCCCCTCCTGAAACCTCAACAGTGTTATTTTAAGAATAAACTTACGAGACATTGTAAGGCCTTCTAATACTCTTGCTCCATAAGAAGCACTGCTATAAGTGCTTCTCCTGGCACTTATAAAATTATCAGCAGTTTTTGGAAAGAGGTGTGAGTGTGTGTACCTACCATGTCTTTCTGTTCAAGCCGGGCTCCAGCTTCCACCAGCTTTCTCACCACCTCTAGATGTCCTTCAGAGCATGCCCTGTGCAATGCAGTGCGTTTGTACTGGCAATTAAAACAGTGCAAAGTCAGACATTACAGATGGCAGAAAGATATCTTTAAATCTTTTCCCCGCTCCTGCCTAGGATGATGGCAAATACATGCTCCATGCTGATTCAGTTTTAAGAGCTAATACTTTTGAGACCTGAAATCTGCTAAATTTTAATAGCAACCTGGTAGCTAAGAGCTGCCTACCCAGCATTTTAAAGGATGTGAGAAGTATCTGAGTATGGCATTCAAATTTAAAATGATGCTTGTTGAGTTCCCCATCCAACATGCTACTCTGCATTTTGCAAATGCAGCTTATGCATTATGGAGTATGAGGGAAGCATTGCTTATTTCTGTCATTCTGCAGACAAATGTCTTATCTCTTCATCTGTAGCATTGGAAGATCATCTGTTACTGAAAATTAGGGTCCTCTGGGCACCAACAGCTTTCTTTTAATTATAAAGACTCTTTTAAAGTAATACGAATTTGAAGGGTCTCAGTGGCCCATTTATCACTAGAAAAATTGATGTACAAAACTTCCAGACTTTATTTACTTCCCCCCCACCTTTTTTTTCCCCATCTTAAGGGTGGAAGCTACAAAACCTCATTGTAAAAGTTATTTTTAATCCATAATAACCTCTCTTCTGTAGCAGGTTTTGTATTAGGAAGGAAGATTTTACCTCATCACAGACGTTTGGATCCCCTTTGTCTGACAGGTATTTTTCAATTACTGGCAACTTATTCTCCAGTGCAGCTTTAAAGAATGAGGGTACATCCACGGGTCCTGTCTGATGGAAAGAATATAGAGGGCATAAATGTGTGTGCCACAAACCCCCATCAGTGCTTTCCCAGAACAAGGTATTTTGAAGTAACTTACAATAACTTCAGGTTCAGGTTCCTTTAACACAGGCACTTTCACTTTCCTGCATTTTTTCTTCTTCTTCAGCTGAATAATTTTTTCAAGATCTTCCAAGTTTTCAAGTTTTGACCTTGCCTCTAATTTCTTCTTCTTCAGCTGTAACAAATCAGAGAAGCCAGCAAGTTGAGCTGAGTGTGACCACCTCTCCCTTTCAGAGTGGCAGGACAGCAGGTGATACTATTCAGCAGAATTCAGTTAAGACTGGAGAAACTTTGAATAAGTTGTCTATTTTTAAATTTTATTTATAGATAGGGCTAACTGACCATTAGAATAAGTTACCAAGTGTGTGAGAAATTCTACATCATCTTTAGTTTTTCATATACCATTGAACCTCTTCCTAACTTCTGCTTTAGCCATATGTTGTGGGCTAGGTAGCATGAATTTAGGCCAGGAGTCAGAGCAGCACTGCAGTCCCTTCTGGCACAACCATTCAAAAAATCTCATGTGCAGCTTAGGAGAGCTGGGAAGTTCCTGCAGTTTTAGTTGACTTTCACTAAGCATTTTTTTCTTCAACCACTTTTATGATGCAGCCACTAATTTATTGTAACTGAATTCTCTTTGATTAAAAACATACCCTTAATTGAAGAGCAAGGTTCAGACTGATCTTAGTGCTTCAGACAGCTAGTGTTACATTTTGGTAAGCTACAAAGAATGTCCTTAGTGTCCTTGATGGGGAAGTTCAATAAATGTTTAAGGCTTCTTCAAGCCTGCTTGTAAAAAGCATATGGGTGTGAAGTCAGCATGGGGCACTGCTAACACAAAGGGCAAATGTGTTGCCTGAACTGAGATCCCATGAGGCATCGTTGAAGAAGCAGGATTCACAATAAAGAGTAACTCCAGATGAAGACAGATGACAGATTCTGTCCCATGGTGTCATTTGGGGTAAATGCATTGGTGACACCTTGTCATATGGTATGCAGTTTTTTCAATCGACTTCTTACTCAAGATTTTAACACCTCTCCTCTTGTTGTTCTCTGCATTTAGGTTTTAATCTGTAGATTATCCACTTAATGGAAAACAAATATGCTGGCTGAGTGGACAGTGGATCAACTGGAAACCCAGGAAGTTCTTAGGACCCTGTTTTGGAGGGACTCAAAAAAACATGTGTAGCAAGTAATGATGTCTCTGTTGAAGGTTAAGGTCAGTAGTGTTTATTCTAATATTTCTGAGCTTCAATTTCCCACTCTTCATTTTTCAGAACAAAGTCTTATTCCCCCTGTTAGTTATCTTTTTCATTTTCAAATCACTTTCAATTTTTAGGCCAGTTGATTGCTTATTCAATAAAGAATTTTAAATCTTTCGGTTACTGTGTTTTTTGGGGGAAAAGCATAAGTTCTTAGGGATATAGTGAGAATTGTCATGCTCCAGGAATAGAAAATGATAGTTTTCTGTAGACCGGTATCACTTTCATTTCTAATTGTTCTTCCCAAATGTGCTAGTAAGCTCTTTTCATTAAACAACATTTTCATGGTAAATGGCTTCTGAAACAAACTCTTACATCTTTTGTGGGTTAGTTATTTTTGATAGCAATCATTAGGTGTGCAGGCTGAGGGTGTCTTGCTGGCTCTGATTGCTCCCCCCGTTCCTGACAGCTAGCAGCAGGTGACTCTGGGCAGGAGGGAGCCCCCACAATTGCAGTCAGATATTATAATAAGGGGGAGTTTTGGGTTCTGCCTCAAAGCATTACTGCCTGCATCTGTAGGCTACAGGAGTCAGCAGATGTCCATGACCTTCAGTGGACTTTAAGCCCAACCTCCTTTGGTGGTGATCTCCCAATTTCTGCCTTAGAAAGAGGCAAAACTTCAAGGACTGCGGCAGAAAATGCACACAGGCTGATAAAAATCCAAGCAGAAAACCCAAGAGCTTACCTCTGCTTCTAGTTTTTTCTCCTTCTCGTAAGCCAGATCCCCTCGGGTCAGTGAGTGCTCAGATGTCTTTAGGTCATCCTGCTTCTCTAATCTTACAGCAGCTTCATACTCTCCGTTTTTGAAGTCCTCAGGGAGGAAGCTGCAAGTCTCTTTATCATCCACTTTCTTCCCAGTCACCTGTAAGTGCAAACATGATATAATATAATCAGCAATTTCATGACTGCAGCAGCCATCATCTGGGAACATGGATTACCTAGGGGCTAATGACACCTCATTCCTGTCCCTCTTGTGGAGTGTGTGACAAACCAAGTGCAGACCTCATTCTGCTGGGTTAGCTGTGTGTGTGAATGGCTAGAGCAATCCTGCTTGAGGGCAGATCTCCCACATCCACACAGCAACCCCACCTTGGCATTTTCAGGACTGGGATCAAGATCCATGAGGTTAACTCCCTGCCTGACTGAGGTGCTGCTGTACTGACAAAAGCCAGAGGGTTGGGAAGAGCATCCTTTTTGTTCAGGGTTTTCTTGTTTGTTCACTTGTCAGCACGTGTCAGACTCATCAGAAGGCATTAAAAGGCTGTGGTGGAAAGAGCCACCCCAACCTGCCACCCTTCACCCTGTGAGTGTTGAGCAGGGAAACTGGGCAGGTAGTGTGGGAGGAGAGGCTTTCTCCCTTGGGACCTTGCATCTTTATTGAAACACATCCCATGCAGTTAAATCAGGTTGCTGAGTAATTTCAAGGCTGGTTTTAGCCATTGCTGTCAATACCAAAGTCCCATTTACAGCAGAACAGCAGAAGGTAGTTCCCATGCAGAAGCTATGTGGTGCTGTGCAGCAGCACAGCTTTCAAAAGCTTTCAGAAATATTTCTGATGCTCAATTAAGTATGTACATAGATAACTTGTTAAACTTAGTAGAGGCTGTTGTGTATTTTGAGAGTGGTCCATTTGATCACCTTGTAAAATTGTGTTTGTTATAGAGTTAAACACAGAAGAAACTGTGAGAACCTTGCCAAAGAATGTAAGAGCATTAACTAGTTAGGCTATATGACAGTTGTATCTTAACATAGCCATCTGGGAAAATAAAAGCAATGTTTTACTGCATCATTCCTGTTTTCCCAGATTCTTGATCAGATTAGATATTCTTAGTCTGAACCCTGCAGTGGAATGTCCCATTCCTTGGGGTCTTGTTTAGACCTTATTTTTCAAAGGCTTGTTTACATCATGAACAGCAGTGGGTACAGGAGCTGTAGTTTATTTAGAAAATAAAATATTACTAAACTGTTTGGTTAGTATTAGAAAATACTTCAGTTTCCCTGCATCAATACCTTCTCCCAGTCTCTTTCTAGATTGGAATTAGTGCAATCATAAAATTAAATTATTAGCTTTTTTTTTAAAAAAAAAAAGCTTAAAATCAAGGACAAAGGCAAATAAGTAGCCAAATTTTGGTCAGTCTCTTTTTCCTGAACTGTGCTCTGATGCAAAATCCAAAGAATTATGTAGTTGTATCCATTCCTAAAGAAAAGGTGCAATAAAAATATAATAGGATAAAAGAAAATATAATAGGAAAACAAACAGTATATAAGGGTTTTCACCTAGAGCGCAGCAGTGCTGGTAACCTGCTGAATCAATGATCCATAAAGGTTGTCTTTCTCTGCCTGGTATAATGACAGTCTAGAAAGAAAAGTAATTATGAGTAGATGAAAGAAGGTTGTACTTACCAGCTCTTCCACCTTCATCATCATTGTCATATTGGCTGGTGTTTGAAGGTTGTACTCCTGTATGGCTGAAACTCCCAAGGGCTCAGGCTGGCTCTGCAGGGACCACCACGCTCACTTTGCTTATATATCTTTGGGAGAACTGTGCTTGAATGAGATAATCTTCCAACCTGGGAATCCAAGTATGCCCCTTGCGCTTGCCAGCTGAGAGGTAGGCTCGAGCTCATTCCAGACATGTTAACGAGCCAGATCTGGTGTCGAGGCAGGGAGAGGGCGTCAGCTGGGCGAGGAAGGGTGAGCCTCACAGTCTAACCACACCGGGTATGTGAATCGGAATGAAATGTGAGCTCATCATTCCTTTGGCAATGACTGCACTGCTCAGCAATGCGAGTCATTCTGTGTTCCCAGTGCCCACTAGGACAGCTGTCTGTTGATACAGCATTATAACTTCATCTTCTTTTTTTTTCTTTTAATTGACATTCAGATGACTGTAAGGCACTGGAAAGGGTAAGTGGCTTATGTACAATGCTCGTAGCAGTATCTTCCTGATAAACGGACTATTACCTCTAAAGTCTTGAAAAGCCACTCTTTTCATTGCTATTTATTCTTGGATGATAAACAGTTTTAGGGGAAAGGCTTTTTCTCATCATGATGACAGTCTTCTATATTTGTTGGAAGGAATTCTCTGAAGGGATTACTAAGCCAGAATGATGTCTCTTGTGCTAAAAGGGCCTATGACATGATAAGTTACAATCAGTGTAGGATCTCAAAACAGTAAGATTTACATTTTTCTGGAACTTTGCCAATGACTGTAAGTAGAGTAATTAAGTATGTCCTGTTATGAAAAGAAAACAAGAGTGAAACTAGTACTCTTCTTTCAGGCAATATTTTCCTCTGGGATATGAGCGAATAGGGGAACAGAAATGATTTGTTCAGCCTTGAGGATAAGACAGAATACGGACAAATATATGCAGATGATATATGTGTTTTGGGGAAAAGGAGTTATTGAATCATTTGGCAAAGCTGTTCTTTTGCTGTGCATCAAAGTAGCCTGAAATTAGAAGAATGACCACCAGCAGAAGACAGTTTTATAAGAGGAAGATGCATTCAAAGAGTGTGGATAAACGCCAAGAAAAATCAGTTCTGTAATTATGCAATGCTTGGAGCTCCTGTCTGGTGAGGTACAAGGTTGGCTGTAGCCCTGTGTGTCACCTGGCTGAAATGAATACAGCAGCTCAGGTGCTTCAAGTACAACATGTACATAAGTATTTCACCAAATCAAGACCTAACTATCCCGGGTGTTGTTTACATCATTAGCATCATTAGCATGCTGCATTCCTGACACTGACCTTTCAAGGTGTCTCTCCTCTGAACTGTCCCGCAGTAATCTGAGTACATCCAAACTTGTCTTCTGGTGCCCATCATACCTATGCCCTCCCTTTCCCTGAAATGAAGCTGGACATCAGGTGGTTCCTTTACTACTTAGAATATATATATGACATTAGAGGATGAGACCCAGAACTAAAATAGAGTATGTGCTAGCAAAAGAACCTTTCAGAACATCTCTTTCCAAACCTAAGTACACTGAGGTTATCGTTCCCCACAAGTGATATGTCTTGAATCACACTGCTGGGAATTTTTTCCCAGCAGTTTTGTACTCCTGCTGTAAGTCTCTATGACAAGAAGCAGCTGGGTTTGGCTTTTTCTTGTTTACAAACGTGCTGTAATGGCTTACCTCAATCTGTTCTGTTCTGTGACTCTTATTTGGGGGATTGTCTGCAAATCCACAACCCTAGCAGGATGGCTGCATGGAGTGCTTCTGGTTTAGTGGAAAACACATCACAGCAGAGACCTGATGCAGAAAGAGAAATGTAAGGGTTTGCTTTAGGAACAAAAACTGTTTAAGAAGTTGTGAGCTTCCTCTGGACTTGTATTTGAAGCTTACTTTTCTTTTTTTCTCTTTCATTTTTTTTAACAACCTAATATATAAAACTGACTCAGCAAAACCTAAACTGAAAGCTTTAAGCAGATGGATCTTCCTCTGCAAATGGTACATAAATCCAGAGCCAGACCAGCTTTACAGGAAACCTCAGTTCTCTGAAGGGAAACAGAAACCAAATTCTCACATCATGAGTGCTACCAAAACCCCCAGCTTAATCTTTAAAGCATCCCATCCATGATGGCTAAAAGAATAATGAAGAATAGAAAAAATATTCTTTGATTATCCCAAGTTTCTGTTTTAAAATAGTGACACACAGAAACCCACTTTAACCCAAGGGTGGGATCTAAATTAACCTAATGGTAAGTGCTTTTAAGCTAAATGTCATGTAAGCCAAGGTAATGCTATTGAAATAGCAGAAATGCACTGATTCGTATCAGCTAAGACTCTTGGCTTATCACTATTGCTTAATATTGGAGGGGGAAGTAGTATAATGAGCTTGCAACCTTGTGCTGGACTGTAACCACTTAATCACCTTTCATCAAGTGATTTCTCGTCAAGGTGGTAATAGCAGATGGTCAGTGGGCAATGTGTAACGGGAATCTGAAAACTTCTTGCCACTCCACTGAAGGATAAGGGCAAAGCAATGATCTACAAGGTGTAAGGCAACTGGATATTGTCATAAAAATCCTCCACAGAGAAAACACAAAAGGGTGGTAGGCTCAGCACGACAGAGAGAAAACTATGGCACATCCTGTTCCCTGCTAACAAAAGAGAAACTGACTAGTGTAAAGAATGTGTGTAATTAATTTTTAAGAGGTTAATGGTAGAGTGAAAGCATCATGTGTCATACAGATGATATTGCCAGCTTCTGTCAAGTGTCTGGCCATCGTGTTTTCAGTGTCACCACTGTTGTGCTCATCTATCTTACATTTTTCAGCACTCTGCCCTTGACTCTGTCCATGCATCTGAAGATGTTGCCCTCTGGATGCCATTGTGCCTGGCTGTGTCTTGTCCTTGTCCTGCTGCTAAATAAGGAAAGGTATGAAAAAATCAGTTGCTGAGGAATGGTTATGCACCTAAGAAGTTATTAACCCAGCAAACTGTGTTCCACATGTGTGCAGCCAAAGATAAATTCATACCCAAGGTGCACAGAAGAAGTAGTATCCCATTCTGGGAAAGTGATGTGAGGGTGTTTAATGGCTTGTTTATTTTGCAGTATATGTGAGCAACCATCACACCTTACATATATCCACACACAACAGAGTAGTACATAATAGCATATTGCAAGAACAGCACTATTTTTTCTCTTTTTATTTAGCTGTTTGTTTTTCATAAAAGGCAGTATAATATGAAATTATATCACTTGTGTATTAACTTTTTCAACTTAGTGACATATATGTCTGTTTGCTTTCTCTAAAGTGATCAGGGAATTGCTACATCATCTGTTTAGAGACTTCTTAACAATGTGTATTTTGTGTATAAAACTGCTAAAGGGGAACACACTGTATCCTTAGGGGAGAAAATACCCCCACAAAACTAGTTCACCTAGGAATGTAAAGTTAGTCTTAAGTACAAAATTAAAATGTAGGAAATTATGAAATTAAAATATGAGGTTGCGATTCCATTTCTTCAGATCAGTTGTTATTGAAGGAACAATGAAGTCATAGTGTAGCATAGTTGCTGGTCTGGCCAACAAAGTCCTCTGGTGTCAAAACCTAAACCAGCAATGAGTCAGTAGTTGCATCACTTAGGATAGAGCTTAGAAAAACTCTCCTCAAACGCCATCAGGGTTGGGGATTTCACATAATAGCAAAAATACAACAGTGATTTGTATTTAAAAACAAGGGGTTTGAACTGATCTGAGGCTGTTGAGCTTTATCATAATGGCATTTCTACAACAGATTGTGACGTCTCACCCTTAAGGGAAAGGGAGCACCCAAGATTCATAGATCCTTGTGGTCAAAAGGAACAAAAAAATCGGAAGGTCTCTCTGGCTATCAGTGTTTGAGACAAACAAATTAGCCCCTTATCTTCTGGGTTTCTGCACATGTACATCTGGATAATTCGTCTCAGTGGATCTCAGCTAACAAGCAAGTGCCTCAAAACACAGCAGAAGGGCTATCTTTGGTCAAATGGGTTTCTCTACTGGCTGCTTGCCTTCCTAGACAGCAATACAGCTCAGGGTCCTGCTGCTCCAGCACATCTGTGCTTATGCTGTGCATGAAACCTCCTGTAACCTCTGACTACATCATGGAACCTCTGATGACATGTGTGGTCATCACATGTAGTGACCACTACTCCATGTGGTCAATGATGTATGTCAGCTGCTGTGAAATGGCTTTTTCTGTACCAATGTGGAGTTGTTAAAAAGATTTCTGCCATTCATAAATACTCCAGAACAACTCAAAGTCAGGCAAGAAAGGAAAAGTGCTTAAAGATGATAACAGTGAGAGCCTGCCTGCAAATCCTGGTCACTTGAGTCATGGTCCAACAGGCATCTACACTGGCCACCTGCTCTGGACTGAGGCGTGGCCAGTATTATTGACTTGCAGCAAGGGAGAATTCTGCTTCGCTCCAGAGAAGCTGTGGCATTTTTTAACCTATGTATTTGTTTGTTTGTTTGTTTGTTTGTTTAAAAGTTCACATTGTCTAACTTAAAGCCTCCAGTTATTGAATCTTGCTATACATTTGCCTGAAAGCTCCTAAGTACTCACTCTCACCCCAGTACTGCAATGCCTTTTAGCTTTGTCATTGTAAGGGGCTGTATTTTGGGTGATACAAACATCCCTCTGAAGGGGAGACCTTGGAAGGTCACCTAGTCCAAACTTCAGCTCAAAACAAGGTCAAAATTGTATTCAGGTAAGGTTGTTCCAGGCTTCATCCATTCGGTTTTTAAAAGCCTTCAAGGACAGAGATTTCACAACACTCCTGGCCATCCTCACCCAATGCATGAGTATCCCCATAGCAATTTCTTTTTCCTTTATATTCAGTTGAAACCTTCCCTCTTTCAACTTATGATCATGGTCTCTCATTCTCTTCCCACAAAGCTGTGTAAGGAGACTGGCTCTGCTTTCTTTGTAACCTTCTCATGGGCTGCTCTTACTCTCCCTGAAACCTTGTCTTCTCCAGGCTGAACAGGTCCAGCTCACACAGCTGTTTCTTACATGGTAAGTGCTCCAGCCCCCAACCATCTTGGGACTGATTTTACATCATTGTTTGGACACGTGATGAAAATACTAACCGATGTTGTACCAGGAACTGATCCTTGTGGGAATCTGCTGGAAATAGTTCCACTCGTTACTCTCACCACTTTGCAATCTGTCAGTGAGCCAACTTTTAGTTCTTCCAAAGTGCATCCTTTTAATTCCATACAATGCATGCTTTTTAATCATACCAACATATGCCATGAAATGAAATGCTTTGGCAAGACCCAAGGAAACTGCATTAGCATGAATGCTGCTCTCAACCAGACCTTCCATTCTGCAAAAAGAGACTTGTTTGAAAAGATCTGCTTTGCATCCAGCCACTCACACTGGCATCTGCTGCATGTAATGTGTCTGATTCTTTCTTGATAAAGCTTT